>NW_027187676.1:0-68311 GCF_041381155.1 Argopecten irradians | reverse complement strand
AAATTCTTATATCTCTTTGACCCTATAAATTCACGGGTATTAATTTTATGTCAACAACGCATATTACCAGTGTTTATCTTTGTCCATTTTTTTGTTTTCATTCTAACGTAAAATGGATCAGATGACATCCGATTTTCAAAAATTGGATTCTTTTAAACTTGGTTTGGGACGGAACGGAAAATCAGGACGGTGTCTGGCTCCATATCTTATTTTTATATGACTTAGAGAGTTGTTCTGTTAACGGAAAAAGGCTGGACATAATAAGATATCGCGCATGCTTGTGTGGAAATTCTAAGTAAAGCTTCCTTTCATAATAAAATCAAACTGTGCGTCAACTTATTGAGTTTGATAATGATATTGTTATATACTACATTATATGTGTGTGGATTTGCTAGAAGCTCATCAGAGTTATTCCCCTTTACTTATCGGTCTAATTATATAAATGATACTTTGCTATTAATCTAGTTTATTTCTGAATCCCAAGAATGTTACAATAGATCTATTTTATTTCTAAAGTAATGTAAATTGTGTATTTCTGAGTCAAGGTTTTGTTATATTCTGAATATTTGTTTAGGATGATTGTATAATTAGTTTTTCCGGATAATTTTGTATTCGTTTCCGTTTTGTATTTTTTGATTAGGTACATCTGCGTGAGGAGGGCGTTTGTGAGAAAATACAGAGAAGAAGGCAAAAAAATGTTGTTGTTTTATTAACTGTCTGTGTTATGAAAATACGAACAGCCGTACCGGTAACATCAGCCATCGACACTAACGTAAGACCGGGGGCCCCGAGACCCCTTAAATTTGCTACGGGGCCCTGATTGTCTGCCGTTTGTGGCCTGGCGGGCCCCTGACTATTTTACAAGAAGAATAATAATAATAACAGGTAATCCACTGAATTTGCATTATGTCGAGTGTCTACCGATCTAACTACGAGCACTAATAATTCAGTCGCACTCTCGCAAACGTGTAACGAAACGAATAAGGTACGTGAATCTTTGATGTTAGCAGCATCACCAAAACGCTTGTTATAAATACAATCCAATCCCTTCCCATCATAAGCGTCGGAAAGACTTCGATTACATTCCAAGATGTCGTTTTTGAGTAGATGGTTGGGAACTCCTCCACCAGCGAAAAAACCCAAAAACCTCTCAGGAAATACAACAAAGTAATCAAATATATGAAAAAACGAAGAGGCAAAGAAGGACTGGAAGGACCGGTTTCATTGGCTTGATTACTCTGAAGTGTATTTATTATTTGATGTAAGATCATCTGTTTGTTAAATGTAAACATTTGTAACGCACTCTTTCGACGACAGCAATAAACTTTGGACTTGATTCAAGACTTCTCTTTATATTTAAAAGGTACACTGCGTGTCACGGTGAAGCTAAAAGAGTTCAGCTAATTCCCCAACCGTGTCACAGAAGTTATTGTCAGTCTATTCCTTTCTAATTCAATCAAAACTTTGCAACTTTAAAATAGTAAATAATGAACAATGCAATTAAACTACAGGCACCACAGGCTATTGCCTCTATAGATATATGGATATTTTTATATATGTGCAATATGTGTATTACACAACATTTTTTTTATTATGGAGGCGCAGCCTGCCATCATGTAATCACTCTGGTTTTCAATTATCACCGGAACACTATACCTTGGTAATCCTATCGACAGTTTCCGGAACTACGGGAGATAACTTTACACTGTGTATTGCAACGTACGTTGTGTATTATACAGCAGTCAGAGGTTCTCCGTTTATTACATGTTTCAGTCACATTATAATTTCCCACTTAATTACTTTAGACTTATTTTCAATGTTACAATTAGTTATTAGTTATTCTCACCGAAAGTGTGTCTCAATATCGGTACTTATACTAGTGAGTGCGCTGCATCTAGATCTGTTAGCCTTACTAACCTACGGCAGACTAACTTGCAAACCGCGAATCTAACAGTAATTGCATATAAACTTGTTTGTAAGTAAAAATAATTCATCTGACAATAAATGCCTTTTCAATTACGTGTATTTAATCGAATATTGATAGGCCTATCCACTAATATTTTATAAAAAAATGAACTAGAATTCCCCAAACTAACGAACATGTCAACTAGAAACAGTCCGTCCAAAGGGAGACAACTGTTACAAACTCTGCCGACGCACTCCAATGCAGAGTGTTAAATCACACATGTGTTCACTGCTTCACTCATGTTACCGGGGACGCCATCATGGCTTCTGCTGTTGATATTACGGTATATATTTGTAATTATAAGTACGATGTCATGATATTTAAATATCACAGGCCTAAAAAGATATAATCTGACAATGATTTTGACGATTTTTTATTCAATTTGACCGAACGAAAATCTGATGTACATGAAAAACGGCGAGGTCCCGTACTATCGCCATTACCTGACGCCGTGTTGGTCCTGGAATGGCTGGCGAGTTTACAGCCGTGAGTGTTGATAATTTTGTTAAAAACTTGCTGTCAAAACTTCAATAATCCTATTATATGTTTCATTTACAGTTGATCAGATCATTTTCGTGCATTTTCAACGGCAAATAATGTACTAACATCCTACAATAAACACATTACTCGGAACGATAGAAAGTGAAAGAAGCGGTGAACGGACGGTGAATCGGCACGGACAAAGCAGCAATAACAGTGTTTTACAGAGCAAATATATTGATGGAGCCACGATACAAATATTGATTAGTTTGTTTACGATATTTCAGGTAATTTGCGCATATATTGTTTTTAAGTTATAAAAAATCGGCAATATTTTGAGTATTTCCGACAGAGAAAATCGCCCATTTTCTGACATGTAAACGTTTTAATTAATTTTTGAAGTCCTCATGTCGAATAATATTTGGAAATGATAGCATCACTGTGTATTTTGATTCATTCTGAAGCAACATTATTAACAAAACATTTCTCAAAAATAAACATAAAAGTACGGCGGCACAGAAGTGACACGAAAAAATATTTTTTTTAATGTAGGACCCCCCCCAAAAAAAATTTATATAGGGTGAAAAATATTTTTTCTTTTACGTGCTCACGTAAAAACTTATTACGTGAGCACGTAAAACGTTTACGTGCTCAAGTAAAACAGTTTGTGTAAGACAAGAAATATTTTTTATGTATGGTGAAAAATATTTTTTTTATTTGGGACGAAAAAATGTTTTTTTTTTTTTTTATGTAAGACAAAAATATTTTTTTATGTAAGGTGAAATATATTTTTTCTCTTGTTTTAACAATATCTTGTTTATTTGCAGATGTTGTATATTCTATACAAAGGGATATTCCGTTAAGATATTAAAGGATTTGTGCAGCCAAAATATTGTTTTTTGATAATACGTCAGGATATTGCTTTGGATGAATGAAAAATTAAGTCCCACCCAACGAATCGCCTAGCTTTTAGCGCTATCGGTTGGTTTTGGTCGTGATTTACGGGTAGTGTCGACTACGGTTCAGAGATAATGAGATACTGATGTAGATATTTTCAGTTTCAAAACATTCCATTTACACCATTTCAAACATTCAAACAAGCATATATCTAACTTTAAATTAGATAATCTGTCCAATTTGATAGCGATATCAAAATGATGTTCGGATCAGTCTGGACTGAGATTTAGATAGCATATTACATAAATTTCTGTGTAATAAAAAAAACCAGTATAATGTAACACTATCTTATTACTTATTATTGTTTTTTTTTCAAATTTCTACCATAACGATGCAAATACGTCACAGTTTTTGAGTAAAAGTAAAATGTGGACGGTTATTAGTTATGTGATATTGGAGTGACAATACCGAACTTATACCGAAAATAATATGTATATCTATATTGATGCCTTTGAAACTTTATCCATAACGTTTACTAAAAAGCAGAAATACATCAATGATATTTCTGATATGTGTTTCTAAATTACAGTATAAGTGTAGATTTAAATTCATAATTTCAAAATTATACTAAATCCTTAAAATAGTATATCTATTGTCGATCCTTTTGTATATCATACCGAGATTTAATAGTATGATATATGAACATTTATTGTATAATCCAAAAAGTAACCACACATTGTGTTCAAATGAAAAAATAAAATTACTTGTATACAGGCATCATAAATAGATATGAAATGTTGTACCTTTTCAAAATTATACTTGGTGATATTTATATAAGTATATTTAGTGTGGTAATGATGTAACCCTTCTTGTATGACTATACATGTAGATTCGAAACAGTGAAAATACTAGAACGAATATACGTACCCGGCCTACTATACCTTTCTAAAGACGACACCATTTTCTGTCAAAAAGTCTTTTGAGCTACAATATTGCAGCTATGAAAATACATGCTTAGAATTTTTCCTAAAACCTTAGAAATTACGGGTGATTGCTATATTCCACGATTCCGTAATTACAGTACTAGACTGGAATAATTTTTAATGTTAAATCTTTAGTTGAAATAGTTCTTAGAACCATTTTTGTTTCTGAATAAGTCAACTTCCATTATTGTTTTACCTGTGTACGACATATATATATGTAATATATATTCCTAGGTACATGTATGATCAGGGATATTTTATTTCCATTTGCTTTTACATCTTCATTTTTAAAAATGGAGGTGACAATAAAAAAACCTAGAGCATAGATGTACGGGGATTTCCATAATTCAAGTCACAATCCAATTAACGGATGTCCTAACCTGATTGATAGGAATAGCAAATACCCGACATAGTCCACCGAATAGCAAATTGCCCGCGGCCAGGTATTTACAGGTGAGTTCGATGAATGGCGTTTGGTACAGGTAAACAACATCCTGGCCCAGGTATTACATAAACCATCAAACCAAAGACATGGCTAATTATATATCTATATAGGGGTATCTACTCGTATATCGATTAAAAATTGAAAGCGACCGCACAGTCTGAAAAAATAGTTTGTTTTGCTAATATCGCAATATTTAGATCTTTTATAATATCAAAAATAAATTCTTTCTACCACATGTTGAAACGTTTTACGGTATTGTAATAAATGTATCTCAATTTATTCGGTTAGCAACACACAACACAATGTTGGTAATGATCAATCATCGGTGTGTATGTACAGAAACATTATACACCGTATACATATATGTATATATGTTTCTGGTATGTACGTCAATACTTTAATAAAGGATTTCTGAAATTGTTTCATAAAATTTCATTTTACAGTCACAAACTTTGTAATTCACAATGTATCAAAGATACAGACTACAGGAAAATATTATGTAATTAAAGCTTATTCGTTGTTGAACTCCTCGACAAAAAAAAAATCGAAACTTTTATTTCTGTGTGGATTTTCTTTCATAATTACACGAAGATACCTGTTATTAGAGCATAAATTAGAGTATTTGAAACATCGAATTTCACTCTTTTAGTTACATTATGTATTTACATTCGAGCCAAAGTTATTGTACGATTAACTTCACTCAAAAGTAATCATAAAAAAATCGTTGATCGGCTTTTTCCTGTGACCGTCGATGTAAGTGATAGCACATCAGTTATAGTACAGCTATAAGCCACGGACTATTATGATGTCACACGGTTTAGAGCTAGAACATATGCATAATCGGGCGGTCAGAAGTTTGGACCTCGATATCGACGGTTTACAGGTTATTCCGGTCGCGCGCGGCACGGAGAGGTTTCTACACGTGCTAATAAAGCCATTTCCAGCATGAACTGAAATTATAATTTTTGACTGCACAATTCCTTTAACTAGTACTTTCATTGCAACAAAATGTAATATTCCAATCCAGTATTAACTTCTGAAATTGAAATCAGGGGTATCAATGTTTATAATATCCTGAGTTGGGTTAGATGTTTTAATGGAATATCCCTTGAGAGGAAATTGGACATTGATTTCAACTTCACCTTACACTGTTGTTAACATTGACAGATTGACACTGGATTTGGCAATATTTGATTGTTGGGTTCATTAATGGCATGGGCGGCCTCCAATGTATGTTGTGTGTAGCATGCACAGACTGCGCTGTATTTGTTGGGTCTTCTTGTATAGTGGAACTCTTGTCCTTTCATTGTGCTACATGTATTATGATATCACTGGAACATGCCGCTGAAGACACCCAAGCATCCCAACACACCTGGTCACATTAAACTGACAATGGGGTCAGCCAGTCGTTCTACTGCCAGTATATGCTGAGCTCAGCAGGAGCATAACTACCACTTTTCATACACTTTGCCCAGATGGTAGAAAGTTCAAACCATGATTGAAATTTCAAAACATGTAAAAACCAACACAAACTTTCAAAAGGAATATATATTAGTCTTGCATCATTTTTATTCTATATATCATTATTCATTGTTCATATTTATTTCGCATACAATATTTTCAAGATCTTTGGAGCATTTGTTTTTAACAACTTTATAAGATTTAACATTTCCATGATTTAACCAATTTGCAAATATTTGATCCACATTATTCTATAATAAACAACAGTCATTCTGCGAAAGCACAGAATTTTCAATCTGTTATTTCAATCCATATTGATTGAAAATAACCTGAACATGTACTATTACCTCTTTTATGATATATCTTTAATATTTCAATATATCATTACCCTGTCTAGAATCTGAGCTACGCCTCCTTCAGTACTTTCAGTACTTTGATTTACACATAGGGATATCTGTATATATCTATAGAGCCAAAAAATCTTGAGATTTGACACTGACTTTTGACCCAAATGACCTTTGATTTAGCCAGGGTCTTGTTTGCTATTTTTTTCCCAATTTGATCATTTCTAAAATGAAACACTACATAGATTAAACAACTCGGACAAATGACATTATTTTAAATGGTTTTGTTGTTCATAAAAAATCATTCAAAAGTTATACATGACCATAACATCTCCGAAAAGGAAGAAATTACTTCATTCATCAATATATTATTATTCTAGAAGAATTAAAAAATATCAATATTTAATTTGATCAAAATCCAGGGCCCCCCGATTTCCATCAGGGCCCCCACTTTTATCATCAAAGGAGCCCGGAGGTCTCCTAAGCAAATAAAGTTAGTGTCTAAGCCTGAACATGGTGGAGAATCCTAAATTTCGCGCCAGAAACCACGTGGATTTCGGAGCTATGTTATGATATAACATTTGATCATGCAGAAAGCAAGGGGTTTAGAAATGTATGAAGGTGATGACATTTTTTTCTGAGGATTTCCTGAGAAATACTGAACTTAAAACTTAGTACAGAGGTACCTGATCAAACTAAACTTATTTTTCTAGGCAAACTCCAGGTGAACGTGTTATGTGAAACGAAGCGGTCGTGTTGACCCTACACAGCCACCAGTATGCTAAATATCTTGCTAGTCGTTTGCAATTCATTTGAGGAGGACATGCTAGAAAGTGTGTTGCAGATCAAGACAAAAATTCTGAACAGTCAATTCAGTCGTACAAACTTTTTTGTTTGTTTGTTTGTTTAAGTTTTACGGCCCATCGACAACCAAGGTCATTTAGGGCCAAACTACAAGTCATGCATTAATATCAGGATAAAAGTTCAGGGTAAGAAAAACAAGTAAGGACTAAAACACAGATTGTAAACGTTTATTTGATAAAAAAAGGTTTTGCATGGGATAAAATAAATTTGGCTAAAACACATGAGAAAACTCATGCACAATGTTGATGAAACGATGGAATGTTGAGTTGATAGGATGTATGATGAAAAACGTTCATATTTTGCTTAAAATACCGATCTCTTTGAGATAATTAAAAATACGATTATATGTCTCACTGCATGAAACAAAGTGTACATGTCGGAGAACATCGTAGTATTTATCTCGTATGTGTTTAAAATCAATACAATGCAATAAATTATGCTCCACTGTGAGAGGAGAAATCACATGCATGGCATGTAGGAGGATCCTCCCCGCTCAATAGATAGGAATGTGTAAAATATGTGTGTCCAGTTCGGAGCCGAGAGAGAACAACTTCCTCTCTGCGGTCTCTCCGACTGGACAGTTTAGGATTAAGTGTAGGTTGAATTTTAAACAGTTTATTGTTTGTTTCGGTAGACCACCTTTGTTGCCAATGGTGTTTGATGGCTGACTGAATTGAAGGTTTGAAGTCGGTGTATGGTAGTTTCAAATATGTTTGTGCTAGGCGAAGAGCAGTCTTAGCTGCTTTATATTTATCAAGCCTGTTCATTCCCCTTTATACACACATGACTGGGAATCCAGAGATAAGTAATTTGAGTTTTAGAAGATAATCGAAATGTTCGGATTAAAAGATTTTGGATTAGAGTATTTCTAGGGCTTCTTTGATTTCAAAACCTGAAGAAACCGAAAGAGAGTCTGAACAGATGATTGCCTTTTCAATGCGGTGTTCTTCGATATGGTCAAGCGCCAGACCGATAGCACATGCTTCCGCGGAGAAAATGGAGGGCAACATCCGGGAGTCGGATAGAGGAGCAGTGATTAGTTGTACAGCATTCTGCCGCAACATTATCACCATCTTTTGATCCGTCAGTGTAGATCTGAACATGGTCAGGGAAAGCCCTAATGCACTCCCGAAAGGAGGATTTGTGTTATTTCGGGTAATGCACTGGATTTTGCCCTCTCATGTAGAGATAAATTGATATCAGGTGTTTGAATGAGGCCTGGGGGGGTTGGTACATTCTGATACGGTGAAACTCGTTTAATGGCTGTCGAAATTTATATTTAGTTCCAGCAAATATTTTGAAATTCTGATGCCAAATGTTGGTATGAGCTTTTGATTTTGTGTAAATATTTTCTTGATGTTGTGGATTGAATACAAGGTTAAATGCGGGATTTTTGGGGTTGGATTTCAGTTGAGCAGCATACTGTAAGGATAATTTTCTTTCGTCGATCGTCTAGAGATGGCTCATTAGCTCCCACATGGAGACTCTTCAAGGTGTTGTTCGAAAAGCTCTAAGTTGCGAGACGCAGTCCCTGATTCTGTATAGGGTCAAAGCATCTGTAGATAGGAGATGCGAGCCGATCCATAGACAATAGAGCCCGTAGTCAAGTTTTGATCTAATAAGTGCCAGATAGATACGTAGAAGAATTTCGACGGTCTGCACCTGAATCGGTATGGGAAAGAACTCGTTAGAATGTTCAGCGCCTTCGAGCACTTATCCTTCAGATGTTTGATATGTGGACACAAAGGACAGTTTCGAATCAAATTTTAGTCCAAGAAATTTAGTTTGTTCAAATACTGGAATTTTAAATTCCATTGAGTGTGGAGGTCAGGATCATTCTGTGTGGTTTTCGTTTTTGAACAGAAAGTGCATACTAGACCCGTTGTTGATCTTGAAAAACTGTCTAAAGCTCCATTTTCATCAGCCCAATTTTGTAATTTGCCTAAAACATTGTTGTAGTTCTGTCGTTCTATAAGTGTGCATGTTTTTTTGATCTGTACTACAGATCAAGAAATCATCCCACAAATGAAGTAGACCTTTCCGTAGATTGGCCAAGACATTGTAGTTATGCTGTTAATTTTTAGTCCAAAAAGTGTGACGGACAGGATGACCATCCTGAGGGACGGCCCATCTCCTGTGTTTCTGTTTCTGAATAAGTTGAACCCGTTCCGGAACTTTGAAAATGCAGTGTCAGATATAAAATTTGATATAAACTTTGGCAAATTACCAGGTTATACAAGTATCATGGAGATCGTTCATTGAGTCCCTATTGCCAAGTTGTGTCGTATTGCCATTTCCAAGGTCATAGAATACGGCTCAACTAGAAGATGTTCCATTCTTGGATGCAAAGCTCTTCTCGTGATAAATGTTTCTAGGTCTAAATAAGTGGTCTACCGTTCCCCTGCGGGTTTCTAAAGGCTCGCTTTGCAAAGGATCTTAAAATCTTGTTTGATTCCAGGTAACAAAACTAATCTAGCTAATTTATCGCTACTTTCTAGAAGTTCTACACATATACAACTCGTCAATGAAATAGGGACGATAGTTATTGGCTTCAGTCGCACTCTTTCCAGTGGCTTCGGACGAAGGGGTATAATAGTCGATCTCCTTTCCTAAGGACACGGTAATTTTGTCAGATAAGAGTAACCTTGATTTTAATATAGTTCAAAAGACATTTTAGTGAAGAGTCTTCTGGTAAATTGTTTTAAAAACATATATTGGATTTCGTCTGGTCCAGCTGCCGAGTCCTTTGATTTCTCAAGGGACTCGAGTAATTCTGGTATCTCGAAAGCCTATTGTAACTTTCACTATTTGAGGATTTAAAATTAAGATGTTCCGTATTTTTGCTTTTATAATTCTTTTCCTTTTTTTTAATTTTTTGAATTTTTTTGGAATTAATTCACGATTTTTTCCTGGAAGGTCCAAACTTATTGTATTTTAATACGTTATAGTTTTACAATTACACCTGCTGACCAAGAAATAGGACGATAGTTATTGGCATCAGTAGCATCTTTCTCCCGGGTCTTCGGGAAGGGGTTATAGATAGTAGATTCCTTCCAAGACTCGGGAAATTTTGTTCAGAAGAGTAAACTTGATTAAAATATAGTTAAAAGACATTTTAGTGAAGAGTCTTACTGGTAATTGTTTTAAAAACATATAATGTCATTTCGTCTGGTCCCAGGCTGCCGAGGTCCTTTTATTCTCAGTGGGACACGAGTAATTCGTGGTATCGTCGAATGTCCTATTGTAACTTTCACACTATTTGAGGATTTAAAATTAAGATGTCTCTTTTCCTTTTCCTTTTTTTTATAATTTTGAATTTTTTCTGGAATGATTTTTGATGGATGTAATTTTTAGCATAAATTTTTGGCAACGGCGTCTGCTATTTCGGATTTTATATTTTTTATTTTTGTTAATGAGGTGGGATGATGGTGGTTTCTTTTTCCTTTCCCACTGATTTACCCAATCATTTCGCAAAACTTTCTTCAAAAGATGTATTGGAATTAATTTTGAGACGTACAAACCCTATCTGTGCAGGTCGGTTACAATGTTATACCTGCGGCGTTGAAACCTGATGGACGTAGAGCTAAGTTTAATGCCGCTGTTATTTTCTGGTCATTTGTAGTTCATTCTGTTGGACAGTCCTCATCTTGTGAAGCTCCTAGATCCAGTTTAATGGTCGTGGTCAAGGACGCTGTGCACTTATCCAAACGCCTCAAACAGGCTTTTTGTTCGTAAACCTAACCCACAGGATTTCTTTCTTGATTCTGTTGACACGCAATGCGGTATGTACCAATCCGAGCTAGAATAGTGATAATGACACGAATACACGTCATACAGGTCTGAAACTGATTTGGTGATTGAAAGTGATTATAATCATAATTCAGTGTACCTAACCTCAAGGTACGAATGATGTCTCAAATAACTGTTTTATCCGCGAAATCCTCTTGTGAACTCAAAATCCCTTCAGCAGCCAAAACCGTTCCTCGCCCGGTTCGAAAACCAGAACGATACAAGAACATTCCGAGATTTCTTGTCCCATCTGTCTATTTCGTCTTCATCTGATGAGAACTATTATCGGTGTGAAGCGAGATTGCTGGCACAAAGAGAAAACAAACGGGAAAAAGGAATATTTAGTACATTTTGCATGGTGAAACCGTAAACTCATCAGGCAATGCGTGGATTTCATGGGAGTCGTTTTTTAAATGAGAAGTGTCGTGCAGCTGTAGCCCGTAGACCCCCACCGACCATTCATTTGATCTTATTGATATTGTGATGTTTGGGATGGACAGATACGTGTATACACGCTCTTGTAAATCTACATATTATTTTGACATAATTCGTTGTGATTTTTCGAAATCTGATGGACATTGTAACTTTAAGGTGATTTTTTTAAATCTACTAGACATGTACCTTTAATTAGATTTTTTCATGATTTGATGAAAGTGTTTGCTTTAAAAAATGATTTTTCACAAGTGATGGAACTGCCCTTTACTTGATTTTTCATGCTTAGATAGAATTGTTGATTTCATGTAAATTATCTGGACTTCAATATTAATAGTCTTGTCACTAGTGCTAATTTTTCATGATTGGGTGACATGTCGCTTTATGTGTTTTCTAGTTCTGTATGCTAAAACTTGTGATAATTAAATCAAAATGTATTTTTGATTATTGATTGTTAAACAATATATAATTTTGGTACAATGGTCTGAAATCCTTTAATGAGTGATTGTAATATAACTCATTAGGCCAGTAATATTTCGGTGTTTATTATCTCGTCAAATTTTCTGAGTAATTCATTTTAACTTGAATTGATAAATGCCCAGGTGACATATATTTGGTGTTCATGAAATATCTCTCTGATATTTTTCAAACTGCAAATGTCATGTGTTAAATTTGATGTTTTTCACTTTACACAATGCATATATATATGTAACTTTTGCATCATTCAATATTTCGTCTTTGGAAAGTGAAAATTGATAATTGATTCATTCTTTGTTATAGATTCTCTTGTTTAAATTTGTTTTGCAATTCAGGAAGAATTTTGCAGTGTCTTTTCAAGTTAAATATTCTCCCTTCTTCATTTTCGCATTTTATTGATTTTGTAGTTTTTGTGCCAAGTATTTGAAATTGTCTTATATGTGATACAATATGAATGCAAGCATGCAGAAATATGGTGAAATACTCATGTTGTGTTTAGCACATGAAAATGATATTACATATCAAGATTTTACTGTCAATGCAAGTCTGCTTATGAGTTAAAAATTTTGACATGTATGTCCTTGCTATTGATGTCTCTAGAAATTACCTTATTGTTGAGCTTTTTAATGATATCATATTTTAGGTATTTTTATATTTTTGATGATAGTGAGTGAGGGTTATTGTTTGAGAGAGTGTATCGGATATATCAACATACCTATTTTATAGTCATTAAATGGTTCTGTAGTTACATGAGTCTTGGTTGCTCCTAGAGTCACATTTGGTGCATGGTCTATTGTCACATAAATTCTATCTGGTCATAGTTCATATGTACCTTTTCAGTACAGATAAAGATGACATGTATAATATCTTTCAATATCTGAAAACCATTCATATTATTTGTTTTTTACTTCTAGTCATTAATATTCAGTGTAACATTGCTTAATTAACAATTAACAATGTATTCATTTTCTTGCAATATTATTACTGTTGATGTATTACTTGGATTTTCACTTTAATTATTTTTCAAATTGAGGTTTTGCTCTGTATGGGCTTTTCGCAACTCTACACCCATCTTTTGTCGTCAACACAAATTTGTGTTACCTGGCATTCAGGGGGGCGGGATGTTATATACTACATTATATGATGTATTTGCTATAAGCTCATCAGAGTTATTCCCCTTTACTTATTGTTCCAATTATTAGCTCACCTGGCCCGAAGGGCCGGTGAGCTTATGTCATGGCGCGGCGTCCGTCGTCCGTCCGTCCGTCTGTCCGTCAACATTTCCTTTAAATCGCTACTAGTCATAGAGTTCTGCATGGATTGTAACCAAATTTGGCCACAAACATCCTTGGGGGAAGGGGAACAGAACTTGTATAAATTTTGGCTCTGACCCCCCGGGGGCAGGAGGGGCGGGGCCCAATAGGGGAAATAGAGGTAAATCCTTTAAATCGCTACTTGTCCTAGAGTTCTGCATGGATTGTAACCAAATTTGGCCACAAACATCCTTGGGGGAAGGGGAACAGAACTTGTATAAATTTTGGCTCTGATCCCCCGGGGGCAGGAGGGGCGGGGCCCAATAGGGGAAATAGAGGTAAATCCTTTAAATCGCTACTAGTCATAGAGTTCTGAATAGAATGTAACCAAATTTGGCCATAAACATCCTTGGGGGAAGGGGAACAGAACTTGTATAAATTTTGGCTCTGACCCCCTGGGGGCATGACGGGTGGGGCCCAATAGGGGATTTTGAGGTTAATATTTAAATTTCGTCAGAAAAGAAACAATGAACCTGTATTCAGAACATTACTTGGCATTACAAACCAGGTGAGCCATACAGGCCCTCTGGGCCTCTTGTATAAATGATACTTTGCTATCAATCTAGTTTATTTCTGAATCCCAAGAATGTTACAATAAAGCTATTTTATTTCTAAAGTAATGTAAATTGTGTATTTCTGAGTCAAGGTTTTGTTATACTCTGAATATTTGTTTAAGATGATTGTATAATTAGTTTTCCGGATAATTTTGTATTCGTTTCCGTTTTGTATTTTTGATTAGGTACATCTGCGTGAGGAGGGCGCTTGTGAGAAATTACAGAGAAGAAGGAAAACAAATTGTTGTTATTTTATTAACTGTCTGTGTTATAAAAATACGAACAGCCGTACCGGTAACAATATATGGAGTACAGGACTGTGATGTTAATTACGCTACAATTTGCTAGTTGTCGATGGGCCGGCCGTAAAACGAAAACAAAGGTCATTTAGGGTCAAACTACAAGTCAGGCATTAAGAAAACAATCTGATTAAAATACAGATCTTTATTATCACTACGTTGATAAGAGGATCTGACAACATCTCATTAGGGTTCACATCAAGATGACCTTTGGAAATAGCCAATTATAGTGCAATTGCTAGGATCTTGACTTGGGACAAAAATAGTTTGAATTATTTTCCTGAATAGAGTCATCTCGCCCAAAAAGCGCAACAAAGAGCAAAAAGTTATCTATACGTATACTGGGACGAAACGGTTTGTTTATTTTTACGTCTTATTAACAGCCAGGGTCATGTAAGGACGTGCCAGGTTTGTTGGTGGAGGAAAGCCGGAGTACCCGGAGAAAAACCACCGACCAGCGGTCAGTACCTGGCAACTGCCCCACATGGGATTCGAACCCGCATCCCAGAGGTGGAGGGCCTGTGGTAATATGTCGGGATCAATTGACATAACAATGTTTAGATAATGTACGTGATCTGAAGTACGCGTGGTAAAAAGGTCATCCGAACATGACCCCTGATGGGATGTTATCAGATCCTCTATTGAACACAGTAGTTTTACTTTTGATGCCCAATTCATGCCCCTTTTCACAAGCACATTTTAACAAAGTGCACAAGGGTGAGTTAATTGTTGACTACAAAACGTGTGTGATTTCAAACTGCCCAAGAGAAAATTTAACCGGGATCCGTCTGACCAGGATTTCACATGACTGTGATCCCGGCAGGTCACAGAATAGTTACTCCCCTTTTTAGGAACTCGTTTGTGCTTGGAGAGTTCAAAATTAAGATGGATGCTATCAGGTTTGTGCATTTATTTGTTAATTTTAAGATATCAGCATTTTGGGCAAGTATCCAAAGCCAATTTATAATACTAAAATATCTAGGTAGAATCTATGAATTAAAAGAAAACAACTCGAGTAATTAATTAGTGTTAAAAGATTCCATCAATGAATGGATATCGTAACATATGATAATGAAATGTAGCTTATTGAACATTTTGAATTTTAATTTAATTTATCCCTTTATTTGTATCTTTAAATATAAATATTTAAATATATAGCATATTGCTGTCTATAGAATAGCATTTGTTGGATTTGCAATGTATAATAATTAAGTTTGAAAATTAGAATGTCACCTTGAATGTCTCCAATGACTGTAAAAAGGATGAGTTCTCTTCTAATTTCTTCAGCTTTCCTTTTCTCTGTCTCTGCTCTCTTTGCTTCTCTTTGTGCTACCTCTTTCTTCTTATTTTTTCTGGACTCATTTGCTGCATGGATCACAAAATAAACTTTGCATGATTTTTTTCCTAGGTAAACTGTCAGTTTAAAAAAAAATCTTTTTTGTAGCCCTAGGCCTGTCTTGGGCGATACAATTTGTTCAAATCACTCAAAATGTGTTTCAAAATGAAAGGTTGTTCTAAATCACGATCAGAGACATGAGGTCATATAGACAAGAGGCCCAGATTGCCTGTATCGCTCACCTGGTTTGTAATGCCAAGTAATGTTCTGAATACAAGTTCATTGTTTCTTTTCTGAAGGAATTTGAATATTTACCTCTAATTCCCCTATTGGGCCCCACTCTTTCTGCTCCAGGGGGTCAAAGCCAAAATTTATACGAATTCTGTTAACCCCAAGGATGTTTCTGGCCAAATTTGGTTACAATCCATGCAGAACTCTAGGACAAGTAGCGATTTTTTACAGGATTTACCTCTATTACCCCTATTTGGCTCCGCCCCTCCTGCCCCCCGGGGGGTAAGAGCCAAAATTTATACAAGTTTTGTTTCCCTTCCCCCAAGGATGTTTGTGGCCAAATTTGGTTACAATCAATGCAGAACTCTAGGACAGGTAATGATTTATAGGATTTACCTCTATTACCCCTATTGGGCCCCGCCCCAGGGGGTCAGGGTCACCATTTATGCAAAATCTGATCTCCTTCCCCTAAGTCCAGGTGAATCTGTCAAAACAAGCGAGAGAGGACACACACATGCATATCCATTTGATAGATCAACAGTAACTGGTCATGGAGAACCCAGGACACACCAAATGTTTGTTGAACAGGGGACTGCTTCTGAACAAGATAAGACTTCTGGAAAAGCTGGAAATACATTTGGTGTCAAAGGCCTCAATTGGTTTGCTTTTTTGCCTAAATTTGATATGGTACGAGGAGTTGGCATTGACTACATGCACTGTGTGTGTTTAGGAGTGGTCAAAATGTTGATGCCGTTATGGTTCGACAAATCGTACAGAAATGACCCTTTCAATATTTCTGGGAAATTAGACGTTGTAAATGACAGACTTTCCAATATCAAGCCTCCAACGTTTATTACAAGACTACCACGTACCCTGTCGGATATGGGCCATTACAAGGCAGCAGAGTTTAAGTCGTTTATGTTATACTACAGTGTTCCTTGTCTGTTTGGAATTTTACCAGAGGATTACTTTCAACACTACCTGCTTCTTGTTCAGGCTATGTTTATCCTATTGAGTAGCAGCATCACAGAGGAAACATTAGTGTCAGCAAAGAGGATGTTGATGAACTTTTGTATAAATGTTCCTGTTTTATATGGCCAGCGTTATATGACCTCAAATGTTCACCTATTACTTCATTTAACTGAAAAGGTACAGGATTTAGGACCTCTTTGGGCAACCTCATGTTTTTATTTTGAGGATTTTAATGGGCAATTACGAACACTCTTCCACGGAACACAAAAAATTGAAAGTCAAATTGTTTTTGCTGTCAGCGTACATCAAAACCTACACAGACTATCCAAATGTATTAATTATGGTACAGATGAAGAAGAATTTTACAAAAAACTCACAGAAAAAAGGATGTGTACCCTGAGGGAAAAAATAGGATGTAATATTTTCATTGTTGGTGCAATCACCTCAGGTGTATTAACAGAGATAGAGTTGCATGCCATCATACTCAAGGTTGGACCATATGAAAAACTGTGTGTTTAAAAGAGCATTTATCAATGAATGTATTATTCACAGCAAAGCATACAAAGCAACAACAAAAAGAAACAACACTGTGGTACAGTTTAGTAATGGAAATTTAGGACATGTTGTTGCATTCGTAAAACTATTTCGTCGGGGTCCTGATGCAAGATTTTGTGATGTGAACTGTGTATGTAAGACACCAAACTATCTGGCTGTCGTCGATCTCGTATCAAGGCTTCCTCTGTCCACAAACAATGTCTGCACTAATGTTATTGCAGTTTCGCATCCAAGTGGTAACCTAAAAGCCAAGTATCTTGAGGAAATAACTGCGCTTTGTGTTTGGGTCTCAATATCTAGAGATTTGTGCTTTGTGTCGATCCCAGTCAATATGATCGAAAATGAATGAACTGTTGAAGAATGTGCTTGTTTCATGACAATAGTATATACCACAGATTGAGCCTTCATATTGTTTGAATATCATAGTATTATGGTGAATAATTACAGTATATATAATATATCAATATCAATATCAATACATATATTTGATGTTACAGACTTTTATCGGTATATGAGATTCATTGTTTTACAGTATTAAAATGACACAAAAGCATATATCTTCAGATGCTCATTTGAAATTGAAATGTGGTTCTGAATATATTGTATAAAATTTTC
Organism: Argopecten irradians; assembly: GCF_041381155.1. Classification (NCBI taxonomy): domain Eukaryota; kingdom Metazoa; phylum Mollusca; class Bivalvia; order Pectinida; family Pectinidae; genus Argopecten; species Argopecten irradians. Next base: position 50,298 of record NW_027187676.1, on the reverse strand, counting down.
TTCAAAAATTGTTAAAGCCTTTTTTTTATGATTTTAAAGAATAAAATTACAGCTTTTTATAGATTTATAGGATAAAATTAAAGAATTTTTTTTACTGGTGTCAGAAGTGGGATAATTTACGCCTATTTCACTTGTATAATTTATTATGTCATGTGCTTGTACCGAGTGTGTTTACACCGTCCGACACGTGCTTGCTCGCGCAATTATTGGCATGAGTGACAACACCTGTTGAGCGGGGTCAGTGACACTCTGGTACTTTAGGTTTTTCTTATAGTATTTGTAGGTTAGGCCTAGGTTAGGGACAGGTTTTTAATTAAACCGTCCCTGACAATTTTTTACGTATATATTATCGGCACACCTGATCGTGTGGGCTGCCCATTACGGCGGCATACAAAGTCCGGGTGTGTGATTGTACGGTATCGTAGGGATTTTTTTTTCTAGATATATAGTTAGGGTTTTTGTCGTTTGTACGTTTGCGCTGTGGGCTGCCCAATTTCGGCGGCATACGTAGTAAACGCACCAATAACTTACGACTTTTAGTTTAGTTAGGAATTTATAGTGTTGTAAGGATAGGTACTGTTAGGTTAGCGTTAGGTTTAGTTTTGGACTAATTACATATTAAACAGTTAAAATGTTACAATGAACATACTGGTTGATTAAAGTTAGTTTACTAGTAATGCCATTGGGAGTCATTCGTTCTCCATATAATACCTACAGGCAGGTGCCACAGACTTGTTTATAAATTACTCATGTGAGAACAGGTGTTCTTAATAGCACCGTTCATCCATAGACCAAGGAATGGTTTGTGAAAAACAAAAGCATTATATGTGTACACAAACGTTTTAGTTAATAGTGGACTATCGAGTACATATGTAACAAATACTTGGGACTGGCCGTACAGAAATACTAATAGCCGCCCATGTCAAACTAGGTACCAAAGGTAACCGTAGAAATGAAATCGGTACCTACAATGTTTATGTACATGTACATACATGGGTTATAAGTGGAGGAAAATGGCGCCTCTTCCCAAACACCATATGTGGCACCATTTCATCTGGTACCTAAATTGCACCGGCCCGCTAAACGTTCCCGAGCAAGGTCAATAACAACAGATATTAAGTTTGGTCATCTTCCCTACAAGCGATGTTCCTTGGAGTTAGCGCCCCTGCACTCCAGATTTTAAGGACACCGACGCCCAGCAAGACAACATCGGACCTCGTGAGCCATCAGCAGGAGAACCGACATTTCCTTCCAAGGCGGGAGCTCCATAAAACGGGGACGAGTGTTGTGAACCGCGGATTTGATGACGTCACCAATGTGCGCGGACGCGGTCACGTGGCGCTCGCGAAGCGCTCTCTCTCTTTCCAACTCCTGAACTATACAGACGTGTTTTACTACTGTGAGTAAACTTGTTAAATATAACATGCTTTGTTTATTATTATTGCTATTGTAGATGCTATGTAACTGTAGATAAACATATATGTAAAGTTGTAAACAACGGTTTACAATAATATCGTCCGAAACAGGGATATTTTGAACATGTGCGTTAGTGAACCACACAAACGATGCCGATTCCATGTCAACATGATACGCACTACGGTGTCGTTTTAGGGTCGGACTTCCTTCTGTTTCATCTCGGATTAATTTATCTCTGTTGGCTAAAATATCTCCAAATGTTCTACGTTTCACATCCGTGCCCCAAAGGGCACTAAAATGATCAGCAATTTGCTGCTGTGTACACTTTGGATTGCAATTAAAAAATTCCCCAATCTTGGATTTCCTGTCAAATCTAAGTTATTCCCTCTTCGCTTTGGTGTGTTTTTTTAGGATATGAAGCAAAACAACGAATAGTAAGTAAAACACAGAAGTGAGTTTTATTCTTAACAACTTGTGGCACCTACCTGTATAACAATAACAAAGGTCTACCCATGGTTCATTGATTTCAATGTGTAGTGACGGGCGGACACGCGGTCGTAGTGTCAGGTCGACTGAATTACCATATATAGAACAGACAAAATTCCTGTGCGAGTTATTCCCCTTGTAGTCATGCACGTGATTTGTACGCAAACTGATCAATGGAAAGTGTGATTTATGAATGGGATTCGTTTACTACGCATAGCAACGCGTAGTATTTTCAGGGGGCACTGTCTTTAATTTCCCCTTGCAAACCACAATTAATAAATTATAAACATTTTCACCGCACGCCGATTTCGGGGAATGTAATAGTGATTTTAAATCAACATAAAGCTATAATACAGCAAACAAAACAATCAATACGTGTTTAATTATTCAATTTTAACCGTGATTAAAGATCATTTATCTATTAGACTTCACGTATCTGTTCGTACGATATATGAATTATATCGAAATGCCCAAATATTTAGTTATACACATAATGCATAACAAAATCTCTCAAATCTTATAAAATTCCCTTCTAAGTTTTTATTCTTGTCTTTTTTAAGTTTCAAATCACATATCTTATGTCGCACGAGAAAGTTATTCAAACTCTTTCTATTAAACCACATCATACCATGTGACGTTCTGAATACACAAAGAAATGCATGAATTTATATGCTTATGTCTTACATGAAAATATGTCGTCAAAAGATGAATATATAGAGCGCATCTTAGATTAATCTGTTCGATTACTATCGTCTTATGCACAAGTCGTACACGACGTATACGAATATTCCCGGTAGTCGAGACATCTTCATAAGCCTCTTCCTCTATGAAGACGGTATTTTAGAGAGTAATAAATTCTGCTCATTTGAACCTTATTTCGTATAGTCTTATATACACCTATACACACAGAACCCTGAAGTAGACCCTACTACAACTACATGTAATAGTCGACCGGATCCGTAAAGTCTCGTAGAAAATTTTTAATGTATATTTAATTAACTTTTTTTTTTTACAATTTAATATCTTGTTAGTATAAAGGTTCTGTACATGTAGAGATATTGATAACCAGAAGTGCATTTTGTTTTATTAGTAATACAGTTAAAATATTATTTTTTTTCTTTCCAAAATCGTACTGAAACCATCTGAAAATTAGTGTCACTTTTGTAACGTATGATCAAAAGTTTGCTCCTGTATTATTTAATAGTGAATCTAAAAACCCTTAAGCACATACAAAGGTACATCTACCTCTCTAATATATGTTTCTGATTATCATAAACTCTTAATTCAAATACCTTTTCTAAAACGTCATATTTCTGGAAAACGATATGCGGTGAATGTATCGTAAACAAAATACCATAAAAGTAAACTAACTCTAAATCCAAAATAATGTGTGACAAATAAATTTTGTTATGTATATTGTATAACACTTCAACATTTGTTTATGGGGTTTGTTTGTAATTAAAATGAAAGGTCTGATAACGTACTGATTGTTTGCATAAGCTGTATAATATAAAGCATTAAATTTAAATCATTATTGTTAAAAAAACGCCGAATTTCCTGGAATCGGCGTGCGGTGAAAATATTTATATTTTATTAATACACACGATGAATTTCATTTAAAAATTAAATTATGAAAATTGTGGTTTGTAGGGGAAATTAAAGACAGTGTCCCCTGAAAATACTACGCGTTGTTATGCGTAGTAACGAATCCCATTCACAAATTACACTTTCCATTGATCAGTTTGCGTACAAATCACGTGCATGACTATAAGGGGAATAACTCGCACAGGAATTTTGTCTGTTCCATATATGGTAATTCAGTCGACCTGAGTTTGTGTAGCTGTTTACCTGTCTGTCAGCAGTCCGTTACCTTGCGAAAACATTTGTCCCTATCAACACAATTTGGCGATATTAACGAGGTCATTCTAGTTTTATTTTAATCTTATGTTCCGGATGACATGTGATGGCGGTTGGAGCAGTTGCTCGCTTTAAAGAAAAAACACCTTTTTTCTCAAGTGTACAGAAGTCATTTCGTCCCAAATTACAGAAGGAGTTCTGTAGGATGGCATGTTACCAAGACAAACTACGATATAATTTTCTGTACAAAATACAATATTACTTATACATAATTACTCCATTTATTAATTTACATTTTAAGTTACTGTGTAATTTAATCTTCTGTTGGGTCGACTTGTATAAATATAGTGTCGAGTTAAAATTCTGACCAGCGTTTTAATGGATCCTTTTTGTTGTTTTGTCTTTATTAATTTCAAGTGAAACACTACTTCATATACAAAGCTTAATCTATATATAAAATCTCTAATACCCTATCTTTTGTCATATGATCGTTAGATCTGAATATTGTATGGTCGAGTTTGAATACATAGAAGATATCTGAATAAACTAGTCACGTCGTCCCCATAATAACAATTCTATTGTAGCAATTTCTGCATCTCATTATCTGAGTCCATCAACTACATCTAATCATATTTGATGCGTTGTAATTCGAAAATATGATTATATTGGGTCTTTTTACGTATTTCACATTCTTCTCGAAATGTCTTTTGATGATATCCTCAGCAGCCAACCCTGAATGGCCCTATAGCCACCAATGCCTGTGACTGAATAACAAGAATAGCAGTTATGCATGCTGTTGATATGATTATGAATGGCATTAAAAGTCCGTTTCATGTTAAACCAACGGGATGGTGACCTTGCACATGTTTAAAGTCCTAAATTGTGGACAAAGAAATCTTCAAAATAGGCCAGTTGTATGTTGTTTCATATTATGTCCGCACCAATGCCTTTAAATAGAATTGAAACCACGTTTACTATCTTTGATTTCGTCACCGGAAACATTCATATAGGCTTTTTAAATTATGAAACCACCTGTGGGTTCGCTACAACAGGCCGCAGTGGCTTAGTGGTTAAGATGTCTCAAAATATATCGCCACAATGCAAACCCTCCACCTCTGGGTTGCAAGTTGGAATCGCATGTCGGTGGTTTTTCTCTCGGGCACTCCAGCTTCCCTCCAACAACAAACCTGACACATCCTCAACAGAATCATGGAGGCAGAACATGGATGATGTTAATGTTTGCATGTATATATATAGATGTTCAAGTGATTCTACATTCGCTTTAAAGTCATTGTATAATTGTGTTGGCTACTATCCTGGTCTATGGGAATAATTCATCAGACTGTTGTTTTTCTAAAGCGATATTTCATTGGAGTATGCCATCAAAGAACCAAACCATCGCATACCAACAATGTTCAAACCAATCGCCCCGCATCCCATATACAGAGTGCTAAACGGGAGCAGAAACTACCACAATGATAATTAATATTTACTTAGACATAGCGGGACGCATACAAAACATGACAAGGCGCATAGCCGCAGCACTTACAGGTAAACAAGACTAAACAGCACTCTTCACAATGGCGTTACAGGTTTACTTTGAGACCACCCCCCATTCCAGTTAATTACCACCTAGCTAGTTCCTAATATACATGCGTATCACTTATACTTAACCTTTAATTATCAGTAATATTAGAAAATGGAAAGAATGACTGACGACTCGCATATTCAATCGTAAAAACGGCGTACTTACTTGCTATCCAGGAGTTTTAAAGAATCCAATGTTACACAACAAAATCCCACGAAATTATGCAAAATACAACAGTGACCAATCAGAGGCCGAAGCGAATGCGTCTTAGTCTCGAACCCAAAGTTATTTAGGAGAAAAACGCACTCGTTTCCGACAGTTAGCGTAGCTATATCTAGTGAATTTTGTAAACAATTAACCTATGACCGAAATGACAAATGGGTTGAAAAGGTAAACAGATCATAGTAAATATACTATGATGGCAAAATACAAAGTAACAATTCCCGTTTCGAATGTGCAAACATCATGCCAAAGGAACTCATAAACTTGCAATCGTAATGGCCACTATTTTGGGATGTTGGAATCCAATGTTCCACAACAAAATTCCGAAGTTATGCAAAATACAACAGTTACCAATCAGAGGCCGAATCGAATGCGCCTTAGTCTCAAAACCAAAATTATTTCGGAGAAAATGTGCAGCAGCACTGCCCACGTACTGACAGTTAGCGTAGCTATATCTAGTGAATTTTGTAAACAATTAACGCATGACCGGAATGACAAATATATATATGAGTTAAAAAGGTAATCAGATCATAGTAAATGTACTATGATGGCAAAATACAAAGTAGCGGTTCCTGTTTCAAATGTGCAAACATCATGCCAAAGGAACTCATAAACTTGCAATCGTAATGGCCGCTATTTTGGGATATTGTACATAAAACGTGAACAAATGGAGGCCTTATATAACGGGCACCTCCCACAACATGCATGCAACACACCGCATACATGGGAGGCCGTCCTTACATGAGCATAGCTGTTAATAGGACGTTAATTAATCAAATAAACAAACAATAAAAAAGTAAGCAAATCTGTAACTATTATAATTTAATATTTCATTCGCCGTGATAAACTCACAAACTTGCAATCGTAATAGCCACCTTTTTGGGAAAATGTTATTAGAAAGTCGTTCTCCCAAGACACAACTGCACTTCATACATGCAAAAAAGAGCAACAGTTCCTCTATTCACGAAGACACAACACAAACATAACGCAAAGCATGCACCTCGCACTTCATACTCGCTACATACCGCATACATGAGAGGCCGTCCTTAGATGACCATGGCCTCTTCGGGCCAGGTGAGCTAAAAAACCACAATTATGACCTTACATACAGTAAATTATTAGGAAATAAATGGATTCATCGCTGAACGATGATCATTATAAATATTGCTGATTTGTATAATTAAATTAAGGAATGCTAGCTCAGTTCCGGTGGTAATGATTTGTAAAACATGTTTTATGGTTCCTCATCTTTGGAATCGATGAAGTCTTCGCTGTTGCGAGGCCATTTTGGCACCTTGCTGGCAGCAAACCTCACCGGTTCCTACCAGATTCTGATGACTTCGAGGCCATTTTGGCACCTTGCTGGCAGCAAACCTCACCGGTTCCTACCAGATTCTGATGACTTCGGGAAAATCCAAATGGTTGCCATGCTTACAGCGAGGGCAACACTTAATACAGGAATTGCCCAAGGCAGCCGTCGAAATCACGCTTGGTTGAATGGTATTCCTTAACTAACATTTCTGCAAGTACAAACGACTACAAAAAACTGGTTTACCAAACCTCTCCAACATTAAGTACATTTGTCCAGTTTCCGTTTGCATCTATGGCAAAATGAGATAGGTAAACCACCCCAATCTTGGCTGCCCTTTAATGGTTCTATCTGATAAGGTGACAAAATCCTTAATAGGAAAATGTTGAGTTCATTGAGAGATATGAGGATTGGTTTGAATGTTACACCGCAGGCAATTATGTACCAAATTATTGTCAGTATTTAGGAACAATTCTTTAAACTGTCCTATTTCACCGATATATGTCTATATTATTATATAAAACTTCATGACCCAATAACGGGGTTTGACCTTGTCCCACCATGTGATTTTAATTCTCCGACCGATGCTGGCGTCTGATGGTCCCCCAAGAATTATTATCCATATATAGAGGCTGGAAATAAAATCGTTGCTCTTCCATTCCTTTGGTCCCGTTTAAGATATGTGTATTAAGATTGCCTATATTATCGAACTCTGATTTATGACTAGTCCATTTGATATGCGTATCAAATCAGTGAAATACTCTGTAAAATCAGAAAAATAATGTGCCGTTTTAACAATACTTGCCCAAGAGTTATCCAGCTCCATCATAAACTATCATAATTTACTGAATTTACTTAAGAATTTAAAACTTACCGGCTATTTGTTTATTTTCCCTTTGTATCTATGGCAAAATGAAATAAACCACGCTCCAATCTTAGCTGTCCTTCAAACGGTTTATATCTTTGCAGATGACAAAATCCAAATAGGAAATGTTGAGTTCATCGAGAGATATGAGGATTGAAATACAACGCAGGCTATTTATGTACCAAATTAATTGTCGGTGTTTAGAGAAACATTCTTTGAACTGTCCTGTTTCACCGACTGACATACGTCTATTTGAGAAAACTTTGATCCCAATAACGGGGTTTGACCTTGTCCCACCATGTGATTTTTTTTAATTCTCCGGACCGATGCTGGAGTACGATGGCGTACTTATGCAATGGCCCAGGCAGAAGCAGTGTCCTAGGCAGAAGTAGTGTGTGAGGTTGAAGTACCCGGTGCAGATGTCTAGTCTCAGTCTCATGCCTATCTCAGTATCAGTCTTAGTCTCCGTCGGACTGGGGCCTAGTGCGGCTCTCTATATAAAGATTGGCTTCGTAAGTGGTGCATGTGCCGTTTTAACAATACTTGCCCAAGAGTTATCCAGCTCATCATAAACTGTCATAATTTACTGAATTTACTTAAGAATTTTAGACTTACCGGCTATTCGTCTATTTTCCTTTTGTATATATGGCAAAATGAAATAAACCACTCCCAATCTTAGCTGTCCTTCAAATGGTTCTATCTTTGCAGATGACAAAATCCAAATGGGAAATGTTGAGTTCATCGAGAGATATGATGATTGAAATACAACGCAGGCAATTATGTACCAAATAATTGTCGGTGTTTAGAGAAACATTCCTTTGAACTGTGCTGTTTCACCGACACATATGTATATTGTAGAAAACATTATGACCCAATAACGGGGTTTGACCTTGTCCCACCATGTGATTTTAATTCTCCGACCGATGCTGGCGTCTGATGGTTCCCAAAAAATTATTGTAAGTAAGGAGTAATCTAAAAAAAATCTCACAACAACAACTGTCAAACAATTATTAGTCAGTGAAGTAGTCCATATTGTCAGGAGTGGGACGACTGGTTCGCCCGTTGTCAGTATAATGTGACCGGGTGGGGTGTGTTGCTTGGTGTCTTCAGCGGCATGCTTCAGTGATATAGCACTATAAAAAGGGCAATAGTTCCACTATACAAGAAGACACAACATGAATATACCGCAGTCTCCCGAAACACGCACCTCGCACAGCATACATGCAACACCGCATACATGGGAGGCCGTCCTTACGTGACCATAGCTGCTAATAGGACGTTAATTAATCAAACAAACAAAAAATTGTCAGGAAGTAACACTTAGGTGATCGAGTTTGCTAACGCATTTCTGAATGTTGTGTAAAAAGAAATTGTAAAGCATTGTTCTATTTCATTGCTCTTCCATTTCTTTGGTCCCGTTTAAGGTATGTCTATTAAGATTGCTCCTACATTATCCAACTTTGATTTATGACTAGTTTCCTTTTAGGTAAGCGTATTAAAGCACAACAAGTTATGTGGTACCATATCCGTGAAATACTCTGTAAAGTCAGGACATAACTATCTTAGATGATCAAGTTCACTTAGGCATTTGTGGATGTCGTACAGAACTTGTAAAGAATCGTTCTGCCATTAAGGTGTCGAATAGATTATGGGAAATGGTGAGTTCATCGAGAGATATGAGAATTGAAATACAACGCAGGCAATTTATGTACCAAAATATTATGAAAGTAAGTATTTAGAAACCATTCTTTAAACTGTCCTATTTCACAGACACCTATGTATATATTGTATACAACTATACTTTCCAATAACAGAGTATGACCTGGTCCTGCTTAGGCATTTTTGGATGTCGGACAGAAAGAAATTGTAAAGAATCCTTCTTTCATTAAGTTGACTAATATATAACGGGAAATGTTGAGTTCATCGAGAGATATTGTCTATCGAAAGTTAGTTTGTTGAAATAAAAGACGAGTAGTAGAGTACGAAGCTTATTGGCTTACGAAGCTTATTGGCGACTAAAAAAAGTTTTTATTCAGGCTGAAGATGTACAAAAGGTCTCTCTCTCTCTGCAATGGCCCAGGAAGAAGCAGTGTCCTAGGCAGAAGTAGTGTGTGAGGTTGAAGTACCCGGTGCAGATGTCTAGTCTCAGTCTCATGCCTATCTCAGTATCAGTCTTAGTCTCTGTCGGACTGGGGCCTAGTGCGGCCCTCTATATAATGATTGGCTACGTAAGTGGTGCATGTGCCGTTGTAACAATACTTGCCCAAGAGTTATCCAGCTCATCATAAATTGTCATAATTTACTGAATTTACTTAAGAATTTAGACTTACCGGCTATTCGTCTATTTTCCCTTTGTATCGATGGCAAAATGAAATAAACCACTCCCAATCTTAGCTGTCCTTCAAATGGTTCTATCTTTGCAGATGACAAAATCCAAATGGGAAATGTTGAGTTCATTGTGAGATATGAGGATTGAAATACAACGCAGGCAATTATGTACCAAATAACTCCCAATCTTAGCTGTCCTTCAAATGGTTCTATCTTTGCAGATGACAAAATCCAAATGGGAAATGTTGAGTTCATCAAGAGATATGAGGATTGAAATACAACGCAGGCAATTATGTACCAAATAACTCCCAATCTTAGCTGTCCTTCAAATGGTTCTATCTTTGCAGATGACAAAATCCAAATGGGAAATGTTGAGTTCATCAAGAGATATGAGGATTGAAATACAACGCAGGCAATTATGTACCAAATAATTGTCGGTGTTTAGAGAAACATTCCTTTGAACTGTGCTGTTTCACCGACACGTATGTATATTGTAGAAAACTTTATGACCCAATAACGGGGTTTGACCTTGTCCCACCATGTGATTTTAATTCTCCGACCGATGCTGGCGTCTGATGGTTCCCAAAAAATTATTGTAAGTAAGAAGTAATCTAAAAAAAACCTCAACAACAACAACAACTGTCAAACAATTATCAGTCAGTGAAGTAGTCCATATTGTCAGGAGTGGGACGACTGGTTCGCCTGTTGTCAGATAATGTGACCGGGTGGGGTGTGTTGCTTGGTGTCTTCGGCGGCATGCTTCAGTGATATATAGCACTATAAAAAGGGCAAAAGTTCCACTATACAAGAAGACACAACATGAATATACCGCAGTCTCCCGAAACACGCACCTCGCACAGCATACACGCAACACCGCATACATGAGAGGCCGTCCTTTCGTGACCATAGCTGTTAATAGGACGTTAATTAATCAAACAAACAAAAAATTGTCAGGAAGTAACACTTAGGTGATCGAGTTTGCTAACGCATTTCTGAATGTTGTGTAAAAAGAAATTGTAAAGCATTGTTCTATTTCATTGTTCTTCCATTTCTTTGGTCCTGTTTAAGGTATGTCTATTAAGATTGCTCCTACATTATCCAACTTTGATTTATGACTAGTTTCCTTTTAGGTAAGCGTATTAAAGCACAACAAGTTATGTGGTATTATATCCGTGAAATACTCTGTAAAGTCAGGACATAACTATCTTAGATGATCAAGTTCACTTAGGCATTTGTGGATGTCGTACAGAATTTGTAAAGAATCGTTCTGCCATTAAGGTGTCGAATAGATTATTGGAAATGTTGAGTTCATCAAGAGATCTGAGGAATTGATATACAACGCAGGCAATTTATGTACCAAATTATTATAAAAGTATTTAGAAACCATTCTTTAAACTGTCCTATTTCACAGACACCTATGTATATATTGTATACAACTATACTTTCCAATAACAGAGTTTGACCTGGTCCTGCTAAGGCATTTTTGGATGTCGGACAGAAAGAAATTGTAAAGAATCCTTCTTTCATTAAGTTGACTAATATATAACGGGAAATGTTGAGTTCATCGAGAGATATTGTCTATCGAAAGTTTGTTTTTTGAAATCAAAGACGAGTAGTAGTGTACGAAGCTTATTGACGATTAAAAAAGTTTTTATTCAGGCTGAAGATGTACAAAAGGTCTCTCTCTCTCTGCAATGGCCCATGTAGAAGCAGTGTCCTAGGCAGAAGTAGTGTGTGAGGTTGAAGTACCCGGTGCAGATGTCTAGTCTCAGTCTCATGCCTATCTCAGTATCAGTCTTAGTCTCCGTCGGACTGGGGCCTAGTGCGGCTCTCTGTATAATGATTGGGTACGTAAGTGGTGCACGTGCCGTTGTAACAATACTTGCCCCAAGGTTTATCCAGCTCATCATAAACTGTCAAAATTTACTAAATTTACTTAAGAATTTAGCCTTACCGGCTATTTGCCTATTTTCTCTTTGTATCTATGGTAAAATGAAATAAACCACTCCCAATCTCAGCTGTCCTTCTAATGGTTCTATCTTTTAATATGACAAAATCAAAATGGGAAATGTTGAGTTCGTCGAGAGATATGAGAATTGAAATACAACGCAGGCAATCATATACCAAATTATTATAAAAACAAGTATTTTGAAACAATTCTTTAAACTCTCCTATTTCACCGACACATATGTATACTTGTATACAACTATACTATCCAGTAATGGGGTTTGACCTTCTGTGGCCGATGCTGGCGTCTGATGGTCCCCCCAAAATTATTGTAAATAAGGAGTTATCTGAAAACACTTTAAAATAATTGTGAATGTTTGCTTAACAATTACCAGTCGGTGAACTGGTCCATATCGTCATGGAATAACACTCTTAGGTGATCGAGTTTGCTAACGCATTTCTGAATGTTGTGTAAAAAGAAATTGTAAAGCATTGTTCCATTTCATTGCTCTTCCATTTCTTTGGTCCCGTTTAAGGTATGTCTATTAAGATTGCTCCTACATTATCCAACTTTGATTTATGACTAGTTTCCTTTTAGGTAAGCGTATTAAAGCACATCAAATTATGTGGTATTATATCCGTGAATTACTCTGTAAAGTCAGGGCATAAATATCCTAGTTGATCGAGTTCACTTAGGCATTTGTGGATGTCGTACGGAAAGAAATTGTAAAGAATCGTCATTGACTATAATCGATTTATGGTGGGGTGTGTTGCTTGGTGTCTTCGGCGGCATGCTTCAGTGATATAGCACTATAAAAAGGACAACAGTTCCACTATACAAGAAGACACAACACGAACATACCGCAGTCTCCCAGTAAACTCACCTCGCACAGCATACACGCAGCACGCCGCATGCATGGGGGCCGTCCTTACATGACCATAGCTGTTAATAGGACGTTAATAAATCAAACAAACAAACATATACATGTCCCCTCATTGTGATTTTCTGAGCATGGACATTTCCTTGTCATGTCCTCGAATGATTTGAGTAACTTCAAAATTTTTTTTATAGACGTTTGTAGTCAGAAAATGTTTTTATCCGGTATAAATCATCAGTCTATGAGTTTATTATTGTCTATATGTATTGAGGAGATTATTTCTAAATTGGACTTCTTTTAACGAACTTAATTACAGCCGTGTTGTGGACCAGAGGGGATAAGATCCGGTTAAATGAAGCACCCTCCAGATTCTGACAAAATAAATACACAATTTTCTTTGCTTTAAATCTGTGCCAAAATGGGGTACATAAACACTCTCGATCCCTGCTGTTCTTTTAATAGTCCTATCTGATGAGGTGATGGAATCAAAATAGGAAATGTTGAGTTCATCGGAAGATAGGAGGATTGAAATACAATGCAGGCAATTTATGTACCAACCTATCATTAAAGTCCGTGTTTACAAACAATTCTATGAACTGTCCTATTTCTTCGATGCATATGTAAATATTGAAAACAACTGTACTATTCAATAACGGGGTTTGACCTTGTCCTGTCATATTAATTCTATGGCGATGCTGGCGTCTGATGGTCCCCAAAATTACTGTTAGTTAGTAGTTATCTTAAAAAAACTTGAAAACAATTGGCAATGTTTGGTACCTGCCTTTTCTTACCCTGATCTTTTATCCTGATATTAATGCATGACTTGTAGTTTGGCCCTAAATGACCTTAGTTGTCGATGGGCCGTAAAACTCAAACAAACAAACAAGCAATGTTTGGTAAACATTATTTACCAATCGGTAAACAAGCCAAAGTTTATACAGGTTCTGTTCCCCTTCACCAAAAGATGTTTTTGGCCAAATTTGGTTACAATCCCTGCAGAACTGTATGACTAGTAGGTATTTAAAGGAAAGGTTGACAGAGGGAAATTGTAAAGAAACGTCCGTCTCCCAGTACACTCACCTCGCACAACATACACGCAACACACCGCATACATGGTAGGCCGTCCTTACATGACCATAGCTGTTAATAGGACGTTAATAAATCAAACAAACAAACAAATCTGTCATTAAGATGACTCGTACATTATGGGAAATGTTGAGTTCAACGAGAGATATGAAAATTGGAATACAACGCAGGCAATTTATGTACAAAGGACTGAAAAATCATCAAAACTAACGGTAAACAATTTAAACGTGTTATGAGTCCAAAGGACTGTGAGTTTATCCAAATAAAAGCAGACAATTTATATAGAAATTTCTCTAAAACAATGATAGAAAATTTGTCCGAAATAACAGCAGACATTTAAACAATCGTTTCCAAAAGGAGTGAAAAATCACCAAAACTAAAGGTAGACAATTTAAACGTGTTATGGGTCCAAAGGACAGAAAGTTCATACAAATAAAAGCAGACAATTTATATATAAAATTCCTCCAAAACAATAGACAATTTAAACATGTGTTTCAAATAGCACAGAAAATTCATTCAAAATAACGGCAGACAATTTAAATGTGTTGCTAATGATTGGACAGATAATTTGTCAAAATTAAAGGTAGATAATTGAAACAAAGAATTCCTCCAAAACAAAGGCAGACAATTTAATGACAAATTTTGCCAGTAGGACTGAAAAATCATCCAAATTAAGGGCAGACAATTTAAACATAAAATTCCTCAAAAAAAAAATGACGGACAATTTAAACGTGTTGCCAATAGGATTGAAAATCAACTACAATACCGAGACAATTTAAACATGTGTTGCCAGTAAGACTGAAAATTCCTCCATAATAATGAGACAATTTAAACATAAAATTCCTCAAAAATAATGGCAGAAAGTTCGTTGCAAAGGTATAAAATTTAAGTATCATTTATCTCATTACAAATCTATCATAAACTGTCTTTTTTCTGATTTGAACCACAAATCATGTTTGACCCAAAAATACTGTCAATGATAGGCAAAAATCATCATCTTGTCCCATTTTTGACTGAATGGTTTTCCTGGTTAGTTCAAAGGCCATTTAAAGTGTTACTTTTTCCTCATGTCACTTCAACAAAGATTCAGCCTTTTTGTGATGTTGCTGCGCCAAACTTCACACGTAATTTTTTTTTTCAATACTCTCTCTTCGATTAAATCCTGTATTTTTTAGCTCACCTGGCCCGAAGGGCCGGTGAGCTTATGTCATGGCGCGGCGTCCGTCGTCCGTCTGTCCGTCAACATTTCCTTTAAATCGCTACTAGTCATAGAGTTCTGCATGGATTGTAACCAAATTTGGCCACAAGCATCCTTGGGGGAGGGGGAACAGAACTTGTATAAATTTTGGCTCTGACCCCCCGGGGGCAGGAGGGGCGGGGCCCAATAGGGGAAATAGAGGTAAATCCTATAAATCGCTACTTTTCCTAGAGTTCTGCATGGATTGTAACCAAATTTGGCCACAAACATCCTTGGGGGAAGGGGAACAGAACTTGTATAAATTTTGGCTCTGACCCCCCGGGGGCAGGAGGGGCGGGGCCCAATAGGGGAAATAGAGGTAAATCCTTTAAAACGCTACTTGTCCTAGAGTTCTGCATGGATTGTAACCAAAATTAGCCACAAACATCCTTGGGGGAAGGGGAACAGAACTTGTATAAATTTTGGCTCTGATCCCCCAGGGGCAGGAGGGGCGGGGCCCAATAGGGGAAATAGAGATAAATCCTTTAAATCGCTACTAGTCATATAGTTCTGAATGGAATGTAACCAAATTTGGCCACAAACATCCTTGGGGGAAGGGGAACAGAACTTGTATAAATTTTGGCTCTGGTCCCCCGGGGGCAGGAGGGGCGGGCCCAATAGGGGAAATAGAGGTAAATCCTTTAAATCGCTACTAGTCATAGAGTTCTGAATGCAATGTAACCAAATTTGGCCACAAACATCCTTGGGGGAAGGGGAACAGAACTTGTATGAATTTTGGCTCTGACCCCCCGGGGGCAGGAGGGGCGGGGCCCAATAGGGGAAATAGAGGTAAATCCTTTAAAACGCTACTTGTCCTAGAGTTCTGCATGGATTGTAACCAAAATTAGCCACAAACATCCTTGGGGGAATGGGAACAGAACTTGTATATATTTTGGCTCTAATCCCCCAGGGGCAAGAGGGGCGGGGCCCAATAGGGGAAATAGAGATAAATCCTTTAAATCGCTACTAGTCATAGAGTTCTGAATGGAATGTAACCAAATTTGGCCACAAACATCCTTTGGGGAATGGGAACAGAACTTGTATAAATTTTGGCTCTAATCCCCCAGGGGCAAGAGGGGCGGGGCCCAATAGGGGAAATAGAGATAAATCCTTTAAATCGCTACTAGTCATAGAGTTCTGAATGGAATGTAACCAAATTTGGCCACAAACATCCTTTGGGGAAGGGGAACAGAAATTGTATAAATTTTGGCTCTGGTCCCCCGGGGGCAGGAGGGGCGGGGCCCAATAGGGGAAATAGAGGTAAATCCTTTAAATCGCTACTAGTCATAGAGTTCTGAATGGAATGTAACCAAATTTGGCCACAAACATCCTTGGGGGAAGGGGAACAGAACTTGTATAAATTTTGGCTCTGACCCCCCAGGGGCAAGAGGGGCGGGGCCCAATAGGGGAAATAGAGATAAATCCTTTAAATTGCTACTAGTCATAGAGTTCTGAATGGAATGTAACCAAATTTGGCCACAAACATCCTTTTTGGAAGGGGAACAGAACTTGTATAAATTTTGGCTCTGGCCCCCGGGGGCAGAACAGGTGGGGTCCAATAGGGGAAATAGAGGTAAATCCTATAAATCGCTACTTGTCCTAGAGTTTTGCTTGGTTTGTGACCAAACTTGGCCATAAACATCCTTGGGGGAAGGGGAACAGAACTTGTATAAATTTTGGCTCTGACCCCCTGGGGGCAGGAGGGGTGGGGCCCAATAGGGGATTTAGAGGATAATATTATAATTCCTTCAGAAAAGAAACCATGAACCTGTATTCAGAACATTACTTGGCATTACAAACCAGGTGAGCGATACAGGCCCTCTGGGCCTCTTGTTTTGTTCTTTCGGCCCTGAAGGAAAATATCACCTCTTGATGATGGTTTCCTTTGAATGATATGCCAGTGAAAATACTGTTTAAGGAGACCGAATTCCAAGACTTCCTTGATATTTTGCACTTAACAGAAGAGTCTGAAAGAAATACAAACTCCCATGAATTTTAACAGCAATGCACAAATATAATACACCCTGCTCTGTTTTTGTACCCAAAAATTAGCAATATTTACAAATGGCTACAGGAGGGAACATTTCTGCCAAACTTGACATTTTTTGTCAGATTGTGGCATCACAGAAGTTGTTGACGGGCATATATATATAGGGCCTGTATCGCTCACCTGTTTCTTTTGTTACATGGAACTGACATATAGGTAACATCAGACCAAATTTGGTAATAAACTAGAACACAAGACATTTTAATATCTGGGTTCTTAAAGATGCTCCACCGCCGACAGAGCATAAATGATATTCATCAATTGAACAAAAATTGGTGTTTAATCGTGTATATATACGTCTAATTAACACAAAAAATAATACAAAATAATTTGTTTTGCCTTCGGTGCATGAACAATCAGCACTTCATTCCATATAGGATATAGTGCCACGGAATTTTTTCGGGATGCAATTTATTATTTTTTTTATATTTTCAACTTGAAGTAAAATTAGAAGCTCAAACTTTTCAATGTCGGTAATGGTGTAAATTAAGTAACTTTTGTAACTGAAGAAAAATACTAAATCGTCTGCTCCTGTTTTTAATAGTGAAAAAATACCATTTGTCAGCGGTGGAGCATTTTTAGGTCACCTGAGACGAAGTCTCAAGTGACCTATTCTAATCGCCTTTTGTCCGTCGTCGTCCGTCGTCCGTCGTGCGTCGTGCGTCGTCCGTCGTGCGTCGTATGTCCGTAAACAATTTACATTTTCGACTTCTTCTCAAAAACTGTTGAAGCAATTTCAATGAAATTTTGCACAAACCTTCTAAGGCATAAGGCCAATCAAAATTGTGAATTATACGGTCCCCACCCCCCAGGGAGCTATGGGAGGGGCCAAAAGAGGTTAAATTGACTATAATTTCAAAAATCTTCTTCTCCACTCACAGATGTGATGGAATTAAATACTCTTCATAGATAGAAAGGTCATAAGGTCATTTACAAAAATTGTGAATTATATGACCCTGGGGTCTCGGGTTTCCCCCTGGGGAGGGGGTTAAGTTTACTATAGTTTATATAGGGAAAACACATTTTTGAGTATTATTTGTAATAGGAAATGAGTCAAATATTGTCAGAATTATCAGTATGAGATTGCCATTGAATCCTATTAACCAATTTTCCATGACTGAACCCCAGGGGCCTTAGGGGCGGGGTCAAAAGGGGTCAAATAGGCTATATCTTCAAAAATCTTCTTCTGAAATTCTGGAAATGGTAGAATCACATACTCTTCATAGATTAAAAGGTCTTGAGGTCCTTTACCAAAATTGTGAATTATATGACCCTGGGGTCTCACGTTTCCCCCTGGGGAAGGGGTCAAGTTTACTATAGTTTATATAGTGAAAACACATTTATGAGCATTTTTTGCTCAATTTTAATACGAAATGAGTCAAACTTGTTTAGAATTATAAGCATGAGATAACATTTTAATATCCTGGTCAACCCCCTCGGGGCAGAGGGGCGGGGCCGAAAGGGGCAAATAGGCTAAAACTTTAAAAATCTTCTTCTTAAATACTGGAAATGGTAGAATCAAATACTCTTCATAGATGGACAGGTCTTAAGGTGTTTTATGAAAATTGTGAATTATATGACCCTTGGGTCTCAGGTTTCCCCCTAGGGAGGGGGTTAAGTTTACTACATATAAGTTTTTATATGGAAAACACATTTTTGAGCATTATTTAGTCATTATAATAGGAAATTCGTCAATTGTAGTCAGAATTATCTCTATGTGATGGCCATTGAATCTTATTACCAAATTTTCCATGACTGATCCCCAGGGGCCTTAGGGGCGGTCCCAAAACCGGTCAAAATCTTCTTCTAAAATACTGGAAATGGTAGAATCAAATACTCTTCATAGATGGACAGGTCTTAAGGTGTTTTATGAAAATTGTGAATTATATGACCCTTGGGTCTCAGGTTTCCCCCTAGGGAGGGGGTTAAGTTTACTACATATAAGTTTTTATATGGAAAACACATTTTTGAACATTATTTAGTCATTATAATAGGAAATTCGTCAATTGTAGTCAGAATTATCTCTATGTGATGGCCATTGAATCTTATTACCAAATTTTCCATGACTGATCCCCAGGGGCCTTAGGGGCGGTCCCAAAACCGGTCAAATAGGCTAAAACTTCAAAAATCTTCTTCTGAAATTCTGGAACTGGTAGAACCTGAGATAGCATTTAACATCATATCCATATTGGTCCTGGCCGACCCCCAGGGGCGAGAGGGGTGGGGCCAAAAGGGGTCAAAATGGATAACATTTCAAAAATCTTTCTCCTGAATTCACTGATTTGATGGAACCAAATAATCTTCATAGATTAAAAATTTATAAAATCACTGACTGACTTCAAGGGCCTGATGGGCCAATATATATTTATAGTGTTTATATGCATGTCTTTGTTTCATTCTGTGTCTGAATTCAGGTGACCGCTAAGGCCCATGGGCCTCTTGTTAAGATAATGTTTGAAATTTGAAATTTTAATTTCATGCACAACTAGACCAAGAACCAATATATCAAATTTGAGACAGATCCCTCCTGTACTTCCTGAGAAATAGTGATAACAAGAATTTCTTGAGAACAGACGACAGACGAAGGGCGATTTGAATAGCCCAACATCATCTGATGGTGAGCTAAAATTCAACGGAATAAATTCCCCGCTCTTTCATTTCAAAGCTTTTAAGTCTTCGTCTTGAGTGTCGATGAGTTGTTAAATAACAAAAAACAAACAAACGGACCAATTCTAATTACAAAACCTAAAAGATGGAAAATAATCCTATTTAAAAGCACGCTTAGTTGTATGGTATTCCTTAACTAACATTTCTGAAAATACAAACGACTACAAAACCTGAGGTTTACCATACCTCTCCCAGTACACTCACCTCGCACAACATACACGCAACACACCGCATACATGGGAGGCCGTCCTTACATGACCATAGCTGTTAATAGGACGTTAATTAATCAAACAAACAAACAAACTCAAACACTAAATATATTTCTCTAGGTTCCTTTTGCATCTATGGCAAAATGAGATAAATAAACCACTCCTGATTTTATTGGTACTATCTGAAAAGATGACGAAATCAAAATGGGAAATGTTGAGTTCATTGAGAGATATGAGGCATTTTTGTGGATGTCGTACAGAACTTGTAAAGAATCGTTCTGTCATTAAGGTGTCGAATAGATTATGGGAAATGTTGAGTTCATCGAGAGATATGAGGATTGAAATGCAACGCTGGCAATTTATGTACCAAATTATTATAAAAGCAAGTATTTAGAAAACATTCTTTAAACTGTCCTATTTCACAGACACCTTTGTATATATTGTATACAACTACACTATCCAATAACAGAGTTTGACCTGGTCCTGCTAAGGCATTTTTTGGATGTCGGGCAGAAAGAAATTGTAAAGAATCCTTCTTTCATTAAGTTGACTAATATACAATGGGAAATGTTGAGTTCATCGAGAGATATTGTCCATCGAAAGTTTGTTTGTTGAAATCAAATACAAGTAGGGTACGAAGCTTGTTGACGACTTCAGTTTTTATTCAGGCTGAAGACGTACAAAAGGTCTCTCTCTCTCTCTCTGCAATTACTGGCCGAGGCAGAAGCAGTGTCTTAGGCAGAAGTAGTGTGTGAGGTGGAAGTACCCGGTGCAGATGTCTAGTCTCAGTCTCATGTCCATCTCAGTATCAGTCTAAGTCTCAGTCGGACTGGGGCCTAGTGAGGCCCTCAATATAATGATCGAGTATGTAAGTAGTGCACGTGCCGTTGTAACAATACTTACCCCAAGGGTTATCCAGCTCATTATAAACTGTCACAATTTACTTAAAGAATTTAGCCTTACCGGCTATTTGTCTATTTTCCCTTTGTATATATGGCAAAATGAAATAAATCACTCCCAATCTTAGCTGTCCTTCAAATGTTCTATCTTTTAAGGTGACAAAATCCAAATGAGAAATGTTGAGTTCATCGAGAGATATGAGAATTGAAATACAACGCTGGCAATTTATGTACCAAAATATTATAAAAGTAAGTATTTAGAAAACATTCTTTTAAACTGTCCTATTTCACAGACACCTATGTATATATTGTATACAACTATACTATCCAATAACGGAGTTTGATTTTGTCTTGCTAATGTATATTTTGCTCACCTGGCCCAAAGGGCATGTGAGCTTATGTCATGGGGCGACGTCCGTCGTTCTGCATGGATTGTAACCAAATTTTGCCACAAACATCCTTTGTTGAAGGGAAAGAACTTGTATTTTTTTGGCTCCGACTCCCCGGGAGCAGGAGCGGCAGGGCCCAATAGGGGAAATAGAGGTAAATCCTATAAATCCTAGCACTACTCACATGTTCCTCTAAAGGACTTAATTCCTCTACTTTTTCACCACCTTCGGTTTTTCATTTGTTCCATACAGCCATGTGAAATGTATTTTGGAAACACCTGTGCCACAGGTTTCAAAAAGTCAACATTGTAGTGTCACGAGTATATCAGTGTTATACCAACAATTAATTGAATTGACATGACCGTAACCCGACAGCATCTAATTCCAGATAGAGCCCGTCTGATTGTCCGGTACCTGATAACACCCAATTAATTGTCCAGGCCCTGTACCCTGTACATTGTAAATATAATCATGTATTATAGTTAGGTGCATTGTTTTAGGCAAAGCAGTTCCCACCAGTACCCAGGCGAATAAACATGTACATAGTGTAATCTATGGAGTCTGTTGTCATTATACAAAACAACGACATGAACGATCTCCATGATATCGGTATACGTGGTAATTTGCCAAAGTTTATTTCAAATTTCATATCTGACAGGCATTTCAAAGTTCGAACGGGTTCAACTTATTCAGAAACAGAAACACAGGAGATGGGCGTCCCCCAGGGTGGTATCCTGTCCGTCATACTTTTTGGATTAAAAATTAACAGCATAACTAAAAGTCTTGGCCAATCTACGGAAGGATCTCTATTTGTGGATGATTTTTAGCTCACCTGGCCCGAAGGGCCGGTGAGCTTATGTCATGGCACGGCGTCCGTCGTCCGTCCGTCCGTCGTCCGTCCGTCAACATTTCATTTAAATCGCTACTAGTCATAGAGTTCTGGATGGATTGTAACCAAATTTGGCCAGAAACATCCTTGGGGGAAGGGGAACAGAACTTGTATAAATTTTGGCTCTGACCCCCAGGGGGCAGGAGGGGCGGGGCCCAATAGGGGTAATAGAGTTAATCCTATAAATCGCTACTTGTCCTAGAGTTCTGCATGGATTGTAACCAAATTTGGCCAGAAACATCCTTGGGGGAAGGGGAACAGAACTTGTATAAATTTTGGCTCTGACCCCCTGGGGGCAGGAGGAGCGGGGCCCAATAGGGGTAATAGAGGTAAATCCTATAAATCGCTACTTGTCCTAGAGTTCTGCATGGATTGTAACCAAATTTGGCCAGAAACATCCTTGGGGGAAGGGGAACAGAACTTGTATAAATTTTGGCTCTGACCCCCAGGGGGCAAGATGGGCGGGGCCCAATAGGGGTAATAGAGGTAAATCCTATAAATCGCTACTTGTCCTAGAGTTCTGCATGGATTGTAACCAAATTTGGCCAGAAACATCCTTGGGGGAAGGGGAACAGAACTTGTATAAATTTTGGCTCTGACCCCCTTGGGGCAGGAGGGGCGGGGCCCAATAGGGGTAATAGAGGTAAATCCTATAAATCGCTACTTGTCCTAGAGTTCTGCATGGATTGTAACCAAATTTGGCCAGAAACATCCTTGGGGGAAGGGGAACAGAACTTGTATAAATTTTGGCTCTGACCCCTCGGGGGCAGGAGGGGCGGGGCCCAATAGGGGTAATAGAGATAAATCCTATAAATCGCTACTTGTCCTAGAGTTCTGCATGGATTGTTACCAAATTTGGCCAGAAACATCCTTGGGGGAAGAGGAACAGAACTTGTATAAATTTTGGCTCTGACCCCCTGGGGGCAGGAGGGGCGGGGCCCAATAGGGGTAATAGAGGTAAATCGTATAAATTGCTACTTGTCCTAGAGTTCTGCATGGATTGTAACCAAATTTGGCCACAAACATCCTTGGGGGAAGGGGAACAGAACTTGTATAAATTTTGGCTCTGATCCCCCGTGGGCAGGAGGGATGGGGCCCAATTGGGGAAATAGAGGTAAATCCTATAAATTGCTACTTGTCCTAGAGTTCTGCATGGATTGTAACCAAATTTGGCCAGAAACATCCTTGGGGGAAGGGGAACAGAACTTGTATAAATTTTGGCATTGACCCCCCCGGGGGCAGGAAGGGCGGGGCCCAATAGGGGAAATAGAGGTAAATCCTAAAAAATTCTACTTGTCTTAGAGTTCTGCATGGATTGTAACCAAATTTGGCCAGAAATATCCTTGGGGTTAACAGAATTCGTATAAATTTTGGCTTTGACCTCCCTGGAGGAGAAAGAGTGGGGCCCAATAGGGGAATTAGAGGTAAATATCCAAATTTCTTCAGAAAAGAAACAATGAACTTATATTCAGAACATTACTTGGCATTACAAACCAGGTGAGCGATACAGGCCCTCTGGGCCTCTTGTTTGATCTGCTACAGATAAAAAAACATGCACACTATAGAACGACAACTACAACAATGTATAGGCAAATTACAAAATTGGGCTGACGAAAATGGCTTTAGATTTTCAAGATCAAAAACTGTCTGCATGCATTTCTGTCAAAAACGAAAACCACACAATGATCCTGACCTCACACTCAATGGAATTAAAATTCCAGTAGTTGAACAAACTAAATTTCTTGGACTAATATTTGATTCGAAACTGTCCTTTGTTCCACATATCAAACATCTGAAGGATAAGTGCTCGAAGGCGCTGAACATTCTACGAGTTCTTTCCCATTCTGATTGGGGTGCAGACCGTGAAATGCTTCTACGTATCTATCGGGCACTTATTAGATCAAAACTTGACTACGGCTCTATTGTCTATGGATCGGCTCGCAGCTCCTATCTACAGATGCTTGACCCTATACAGAATCAGGGACTGCGTCTGGCACTTGGAGCTTTTCGAACAACACCTGTGAAGAGTCTCCATGTGGAAGCTAATGAGCCATCTCTAGACGATCGACGAAAGAAATTATCCTTACAGTATGCTGCTCAACTGAAATCCAACCCCAAAAATCCTGCATTTAACCTTGTATTCAATCCACAACACCAAGAAATATTTACACAAAATCAAAAGCTCATACCAACATTTGGCATCAGAATTTCAAAATTTTTGCTGGAACTTAATATAACTTTCGACACCATTGACGAGTACACCGTATCCGATGTACCACCATGGCTCATTCAAACACCTGATATCAATTTATCTCTACATGAGAGGGCAAAATCCAGTGCATAACCCGAAGAACACAAATCCTCCTTTCGGGAGTGCATTAGGGCTTTCCCTGACCATGTTCAGATCTACACTGACGGATCAAAAGATGGTGATAAAGTTGCGGCAGCATGCTGTACATCTAATCACTGCTCCTCTATCCGACTCCCGGATATTGCCTCCATTTTCTCTGCGGAAGCATGTGCTATCGGTCTGGCGCTTGACCATATCGAAGAACACCGCATTGAAAAGGCAATCATCTGTTCAGACTCTCTTTCGGTTCTTCAGGCTTTGAAATCAAGAAGCCCTAGAAATACTCTAATTCAAAATCTTTTAATCCGAACATTTCGATTATCTTCTAAAACTCAAATTACTTATCTCTGGATTCCCAGTCATGTGGGTATAAAGGGGAATGAACAGGCTGATAAAGCAGCTAAGACTGCTCTTCGCCTAGCACAAACAGATTTGAAACTACCATACACCGACATCAAACCTTCAATTCAGTCAGCCATCAAACACCATTGGCAACAAAGGTGGTCTACCGAAACAAACAATAAACTGTTTAAAATTCAACCTACACTTAATCCTAAACTGTCCAGTCGGAGAGACCGCAGAGAGGAAGTTGTACTCTCTCGGCTCCGAACTGGACACACATATTTTACACATTCCTATCTATTGAGAGGGGAGGATCCTCCTACATGCCATGCATGTGATTCTCCTCTCACAGTGGAGCATATTTTATTGCATTGTATTGATTTTAAACACATACGAGATATATACTACGATGTCTCCGACATGTACACTTTGTTTCATGCCGTGAGACATAATCGTATTTTTAATTATCTCAAAGAGATCGGTATTTTAAGCAAAATATGAACGTTTTCTCATCATACATCGTATCAACTCAACATTTCATCGTTTCATCAACATTGTGCATGAGTTTTCTCATGTGTTTTAGCCAAATTTATTTTATCCCATGCAAACCTCCTTTTTATTTTATCAAATTAACGTTTACAATCTGTGTTTTAGTCCTTACTTGCTTTTTCTTACCCTGAACTTTTATCCTGATATTAATGCATGACTTATAGTTTGGCCCTAAATGACCTTAGTTGTCGATGGGCCGTAAAACTCAAACAAACAAACAAACAAAATCATTCAAACACCTGATATCAATTTATCTTTGCATGAGAGGGCAAAGTCCAGTGCATTACCCGAAGAACATAAATCCTTCTTTCGGGAGTGTATCAGAGCTTTCCCTGATCATGTTAAGATCTACACTGACGGCTCAAAAGATGGTGATAAAGTTGTATGCTGTACATCTAATCACTGTTCCACTGTTAAGCATGTGCTGTCGGTCTGGCTCTTGACCACATCGAAGAACACCGCATTGAAAAGGCAATCATCTGTTCAGACTCTCTTTCGGTTCTTCAGGCTTTGAAATCAAGAAACCTAGAAACACATTAATCCAAAATCTTTTGATCCGAACATTTCGATTATCTTCTAAAACTCAAATTACTTATCTCTGGATTCCCAGTCATGTGGGTATAAAGGGGAATGAACAGGCTGATAAAGCAGCTAAGACTGCTCTTTGCCTAGCACAAGCAGATTTGAAACTACCATACACCGACATCAAACCTTCAATTCAGTCAGCCATCAAACACCATTGGCAACAAAGGTGGTCTACCGAAAACAAAATCAATAAACTGTTTAAAATTCAACCTACACTTAATCCTAAACTGTCCAGTCGGAGAGACCGCAGAAAGGAAGTTGTTCTCTCTCGGCTCCGAACTGGACACACATATTTTACACATTCCTATCTATTGAGAGGGGAGGATCCTCCCACATGCCATGCATGTGATTCTCCTCTCACAGTGGAGCATATTTTATTGCATTGTATTGATTTTAAACACATACGAGATAAATACTACGATGTCTCCGACATGTACACTTTGTTTCATGCCGTGAGACATAATCGTATTTTTAATTATCTCAAAGAGATCGGTATTTTAAGCAAAATATGAACGTTTTCTCATCATACATCGTATCAACTCAACATTTCATCGTTTCATCAACATTGTGCATGAGTTTTCTCATGTGTTTTAGCCAAATTTATTTTATCCCATGCAAACTTTTTTTTTTATCTAATTAACGTTTACAATCTGTGTTTTAGTCCTTACTTGCTTTTTCTTACCCTGAACTTTTATCCTGATATTAATGCATGACTTGTAGTTTGGCCCTAAATGACCTTAGTTGTCGATGGGCCGTAAAACTCAAACAAACAAACAAATGGATTGTGACCAAATTTGGCCATAAACATCCTTGGGGGAAGGAGAACAGAACTTTGGCTCTGATCCCCTGGGGGCAGGAGGGGTGGGGCCCAATAGGGGACTTAGAGGTTGATATCAAAATTCCTTCAGAAAAGAAACAATGGACCTGTATTCAGAACATTACTAGGCATTACAAACCAGGTGAGCGATACAGGCCCTCTGGGCCTCTTGATTTAACTTAGTAGAATTTTACCATGCATACAAAGTAAGCTCGATCAAAATATATAACCTAAAACAGATAGTGTTGTATAACTTCTCACAACAGATAACTTTGATATCCCATAGTAACATTATAGTTCCTCTCAACTCAACATTTCATCGTTTCATCAACATTTTGCATGAGTTTTCTCGTGTGTTTTAGCCAAAACTATTTTATCCCATGCAAACCTTTTTTTTATCAAATAAACGTTTACAATCTGTGTTTTAATCCTTACTTTCCTTTTCTTACCCTGATCTTTTATCCTGATAATAATGCATGACTTGTAGTTTGGCCCTAAATGACCTTAGTTGTCTATGGGCCGTAAAACTCAAACAAACCTCTCGGCGAAATCCATCCCATGCTCCTTTGGGGTGTCTTCACCGACGTTCGAGCATTTCGGCAAAAAAGCGGACCACGGATTGAGCTTGATCACGGATCGATTATAACGCAATCTGATTAAAATAAAGATCCTTATTATCACTACGTTTGATAAGAGGTCTTTTCAAACATAGTGATAATAAGGATCTGCATTTTAATCAGATTGGCGGATTAATGTCCTCAGTGGATCACAGAAAGAACTTTTCTGTATGATTATTTTCTTTAAGTTATTTATTTTTTGAAAAAGGGTATTCTTGTGTGATGAGAAAACTTATGTTTTTGTTGTCTGATTTTACAGAGAAAATGCTATCCAAAAGTGATCGATCATGGACATTGGAATGACCCACTGTGAGGAAGGCTCTGGGTTCTGTCCCTGGCCGAGACACAGCAAAGTCCTTAAAAGTCGTAGTTTCTGCTCCTGCTTAGCACTCAGCATACAAGGAGTGGGACGACTGGTTCGCACGTTGTCGGTATAATGTAACCGGTTGGGGCATGTTCCTTGATGTCTTCGGCGGCATGCTTCAGTGATATAGCACTATAAAAAGGGGCAACAGTTCACTTTACAAGGAGACACAACACGCACCTCCCACAACATACACGCAACACATCGCATACAAGGGAGTCGGTCCTTAACTGACCATAGCTGTTAATAATCAAACAAACAAAAGATAACATCTTGCAAAAATTCTTTTCTTGGTCCACCATAATTTTGAGCTACCTCTCCGAAATAGTCTATTTCCAGGGGGGAGCGGATATTTTCTATATGTTCAGCCTCCTCAAATTCGTCATTTAATAACGAACCATGTCGGTTTACAAATATCGGCGAGGTCATCCCAACGATAAGCTCGCTCTCACTCTGATCATCCAAAGGTCGACCTTGTCGAAATTTCTTTGTATATGCACTCATTATTGCCTCTGGTTCAGAAGTTTCCAATCTGTAAATAATCAAGTGGAGACATGCCCAAATACACGAATCAAGATTAAAGTATTGTCATTTAGGCCTTCCTTTTCAAAATATAATATAGATACGGACAAGAGAGGTGATTCCAAAGAAATGACTTCTCCATTCTAAATATCTAAACGCCCCCTCCCTCTTTTCAGGTCAAAAAGAGATTGATGGAATTTAGGTCCACTGAGACGACTAGTTTAGGATCTAATCGGAGAACAAAGACACAAGATTAAATTGGAGATTATGATAAAAAATTTGAAATATTATAGAGAATGGGACTTGTAAAACGATTTGTTAGCAATATAATAAAAGCAGACTAGATTAACTATGCCACAATGTTGAGTTGAATATGTTTTTTCTATGCGAGTTGAGAACTCGACAAGAACTACAAATAGAAAGTTAGATACAAACTGTTTTAAGTGTCTATAATTCATTACAAAAATCATGGACGCTCTCGATTAACAGACAACAATAAAACTTACCTCCACAGAACTTACCAAACCAAGACAGTCGCTACTTCTGTGCCATTATGAATATGTGCAATTAAGCTTTAATTGACTCAACCAGATCCTACCTTACAAACCTGCTTTGATCAGAAGTAAAGGTAAGCACAACTTTCGACCTTCATAATTTACCGTGACAGACGTCTCTCCTACTACAGGCAAAATCTGACCAGTGCAAGTCCTCGAAACGGTTGATTTTTTGCTTAATTTTCCATCAAACTCCTATGTATACGCTTTCTCGGACATAAGAGTTTCCGACGCTCCAGTGTCCAGCTTCATTTTCAATGCCGTGTTGTCAATAAAAAAATCAATGTTAATTTCCTTCTGTCCACCAGATTTAATTGAGAACAAAGGCCAAGAATAAAAGAAAGGGGCCATTCTTGTTGCGACTTATGCTACAGTGTTTGTTCATGTAAAACATGTGCGAGAACACACATTGAAACACTTTGAAAACAAAGCCTTATGCCATGGAGGTTGACAACAACCCTAGCAATCTGATTGGTTCAATTAGTGAAACAATTTACTAACACCACCTGGTTACAAAATCTTACAATATTTGCTGTCATTATTCAATATCATTTTCTGTGTGCATTCAAATTGCAACAAAACAAACAAATAAAATACAGAAAACCACACAAATTGAAAATACTACCTGTTTCAGTTATTGGACTGTAACATATTGCATGTCACAGATGATATGAAATAACTACAATAGCCTAAAAAGTATTCTCGAGACGTCAAAAAAATTTCTGAAGAGTTACTTCCCTTCGTTTCAATACGACGGTCGGTGCTCACTTAAAGTCTTCAAAGTTTGAAACTTCATTTCATGTGTTTTATTTAGTTATATTGAAACTGATTGTCAGCAGCTGAAGAATACTAGCAGTGGTCATGTGGCCTGAACACTTCTGGCCTTGAGTTGAGCGTTTTGCCCCTGTGAGGAAGGTTCTGGGTTCTGTCCCCTGGCCGAGACACACCGAAGTCTGTAAAAGTGATAGTTTCCTGCCCTGCTTAGCGCTCAGCATACAGTGGGTGGGACGACTGGTTCGCCCGTTGTCAGTATAATGTGACCGGGTGGGGTGTGTTGCTAGGTGTCTTCGGCGGCATGCTTCAGTGATAAAGCACTACAAAGAGGGCAACAGTTCCACTATACAAGAGGAAACAACAGGAACATACCGCAGTCTCCCAAAAACGCACCTCGCACTTCACACACGCTACTCACTACATACATGGGAGGCCGTCCTTACATGGCCCTGGCTGTTAATAGGACGTTAAAATAACCAAACAAACAAGTGGCCTGAAAAACCGATATATTGGATGAACCAACCACTGATTAGGGTCTTCAAAATCGATGTCTTGAGCAGAGACTTGATAAGATACAGTGTAGATGAGTATGACAATATAATACATTTCTTGAATGAGATGTATATATAAAGAGTCTTAGCAGTATTTGTGTTAATTTTGTGGCAGTTGGACGGATAATTTTCAGTGTTTATGCAATGAAAATGTGGGTTTAAGTAAGAGTGACGACATACGAGCACGGGTGCATTATCGGGATATGATGCACCGTTGCTTCTGTTGTGAAGCTGTTCTAGGGGAGATAACTTCCACAATAAAATAAAATAATTAAATACCTTAATATTCAGTTGTACTGTTCAGTAGCGAAAATAAATAGAAATGAAATAAATATTTGTTCTCAACGATAATACATAGCTATACTGAATATTGTCAATAAAATTACTCACCCCATTCAAGTGATTAATGATAGTTAGAATAGCTATTTATATTTCAATTTATGTTAATGGCATATATTGAAAGTATGTAAACACCAGCGCATGTACATAAATAATCACAAAAATCTCAAGACACTGCATAAAAGGAATGATTACAAGATTAAGGTTTATTAGTTAAAGGAACAAACAACTAAATAAAAAAGACATTCTTAATGGACTCCGTGTATTCAAGATTGAGCCCAGGATAGAATTTTGACCCGGCAACTGATTGGCTGGTTAATTATGAATATCAAAAGTAAAAATGTTTTCTGACAGGTAATTATTCCAGTAGACAACCATGGTATGAAATGTATATATACAAATTGAAATATAAGTTAAAATATCAATATTGATAATTAATAGGTAAAAACATAATAATTTCATGACCTGGTCCGAAGTGCCGGTGAGCTTATGTCATGGCGCGGCATTGGTCGTCCGTCCGTCAACTTCTAGAGGTAAATCCTTTAAATTGCTAATAGTCATATAATTCTGCACGGATTCTAGGCAAATTTTGTCAAAAACTCCTCGGGGGAGGGGTACGGAGTTTGTATAAATTTTGTCTCTTAACCCCCTGGGGTAGGAGAGGTGGGGCCCAATAGGGGAAAAAGAGGTAAATCTTTTAAATCGCAACTTGTCGTAGAGTTACGCATGGATTCTAACCAAATTTGGCCAGATATATCTTTTGTGAAAGGGGAACAGAGTGTTAATAAATTTTGGCTCTGATACCCCAGGGGCAGGAGGGGTGGGTCCAATAGGGGAAATGGAGATAAAACCTTTAAATCTCTACTGGTCATAGAGTTCTGCATGCATTGTAACCAAATTTAGCCAGAATTTCTTTGAGGGGAAGGGGAACAGAGTTTGTATAAATTTTGGTTCTAACCCCTTGGAGTAGAAATAGTAGGGCCCAACAGGAAATTTAGAGGTAAATCTTTTAATTCATTCAGAAAAGAAAAATGATCATGTATTCAGAACATTACCAGGTGAGTGATACAGGCCCTCTGGGCCTCTTGTTCAGTGTTGAATGCAACCCATTTCAAATTCGCTACTCTGGTGATTTTCAGTACGGTTGCTCACGGGAGAGAGACTGATGTACGAGTCTAATTTAGGTAAGTTAACTTAAATTTTTTCCTTTTAATTTGCTTTTATAGATTTTAATAGTTGGTTACTAACATAAATATCCTCGTCGACCTTGCAGTCATGGAGTTTCTATAATTTTCTCCGCTTTTCGGCTCGCTTTTTCTTACAGGTAAGGGACTGT
This sequence comes from Argopecten irradians, assembly GCF_041381155.1. NCBI lineage: Eukaryota > Metazoa > Mollusca > Bivalvia > Pectinida > Pectinidae > Argopecten > Argopecten irradians. The sequence continues at coordinate 18,279 of NW_027187676.1, read as the reverse complement.
TTTTTAGCTCACCTGGCCCAAAGGGCCGGTGAGCTTATGTCATGGCGCGGCGTCCGTCGTCCGTCCGTCCGTCAACATTTCCTATAAATCGCTACTTGTCCTAGAGTTCTGCATGGATTGTAACCAAATTTGGCCACAAACATCCTTGGGAGAGGGGGAACAGAACTTGTATAAATTTTGGCTCTGACCCCCCAGGGGCAGGAGGGGCGGGGCCCAATAGGGGAAATAGAGGTAAATCCTTTAAATTGCTACTAGTCCTAGAGTTTGGCATGGATTGTAACCAAAATCAGCCACAAACATCCTTATGGGAAGGGGAACAGAACTTGTGTAAATTTTGGCTCTGATCCCCCAGGGGCAGGAGGGGCGGGGCCCAATAGGGGAAATAGAGGTAAATCCTTTAAATCGCTACTAGTCATAGAGTCCTGCATGGATTGTAACCAAATTTGGCCACAAACATCCTTGGGGGAAGGGGAACAGAACTTGTATAAATTTTGGCTCTGGCCCCCCGGGGGCAGGAGGGGCGGGGCCCAATAGGGGAAATAGAGGTAAATCCTTTAAATCGCTACTTGTCGTAGAGTTCTGAATGAAATGTAACCAAATTTGGCCACAAACATCCTTGGGGGAAGGGGAACAGAACTTGTATAAATTTTGGCTCTGATCCCCCAGGGGCAGGAGGGGCGGGGCCCAATAGGGGAAATAGAGGTAAATCCTTTAAATCGCTACTTGTCCTAGAGTTTGGCATGGAATGTAACCAAAATCAGCCACAAACATCCTTGGGGGAAGGGGAACAGTACTTGTATAAATTTTGGCTCTGATCCCCCAGGGGCAGGAGGGGCTGGGCCCAATAGGGGAAATAGAGGTAAATCCTTTAAATCGCTACTAGTCATAGAGTTGTGAATGGAATGTACCCAAATTTGGCCAGAAACATCCTTGGGGGAAGGGGAACAGAACTTGTATAAATTTTGGCTCTGACCCCCCGGGGGCAGGAGGGGCGGGGCCCAATAGGGGAAATAGAGGTAAATCCTTTAAATCGCTACTTGTCATAGAGTTCTGCAGGGATTGGAACCAAATTTGGCCACAAACATCCTTGGGGGAAGGGGAACAGAACTTGTATAAATTTTGGCTCTGGCCCCCCGGGGGCTGGAGGGGCGGAGCCTAATAGGGGAAATAGAGGTAAATCCTTTAAATCGCTACTTGTCGTAGAGTTCTGAATGAAATGTAACCAAATTTGGCCACAAACATCCTTGGGGGAAGGGGAACAGAACTTGTATAAATTTTGGCTCTGATCCCCCGGGGGCAGGATCGGCGGGGCCCAATAGGGGAAATAGAGGTAAATCATTTAAATCGCTACTTGTCCTAAAGTTTGGCATGGAATGTAACCAAAATCAGCCACAAACATCCTTGGGGGAAGGGGAACAGTACTTGTATAAATTTTGGCTCTGATCCCCCAGGGGCAGGAGGGGCGGGGCCCAATAGGGGAAATAGAGGTAAATCCTTTAAATCGCTACTAGTCATAGAGTTGTGAATGGAATGTACCCAAAATCAGCCACAAACATCCTTGGGGGAAGGGGAACAGAACTTGTATAAATTTTAGCACTGACCCCCCGGGGGCAGGAGGGGCGGGGCCCAATAGGGGAAATAGAGGTAAATCCTTTAAATCGCTACTAGTCATAGAGTTCTGCAGGGATTGAAACCAAATTTGGCCACAAACATCCTTGGGGGAAGGGGAACAGAACTTGTATAAATTTTGGCTCTGGCCCCCCGGGGGCTGGAGGGGCGGAGCCTAATAGGGGAAATAGAGGTAAATCCTTTAAATCGCTACTAGTCACAGAGTTCCGCATGGAATGTAACCAAATTTGGCCAGAAATATCCTTGGGAGAATAAGAACTGAGTTTGTATAAATTTTGGCTCTGGTCCCGGGGGGTAGGAGGGGCGGGGCCCAATAGGGGAAATAGAGGTAAATTCTTTAAATCGCTACTTGTCCTAGAGTTCTGTATGGATTGTAACCAAATTTGGCCACAAACATCCTTGGGAGAAGGGGAACAGAACTTGTATAAGTTTTGGCTCTGGCCCCCCAGGGGCAGGACGGGTGGGGCCCAATAGGGGAAATAGAGGTAAATCCTATAAATTGCTACTTGTCCTAGAGTTTTGCTTGGATTGTGACCAAATTTGGCCACAAACATCCTTGGAGGAAGGGGAACAGAACTTGTATAAATTTTGGCTCTGACCCCCTGGGGGCAGGAGGGGTGTGGCCTAATAGGGGATTTAGAGGTTAATATTAAAATTCCTTCAGAAAAGAAACAATGAACCTGTATTCAGAACATTACTTGGCATTACAAACCAGGTGAGCGATACAGGCCCTCTGGGCCTCTTGTTTCTTTCCAGTATCTGTAATGGTTTTGGTCATTTTTCAGGTTCCTGGCAACAGAACTGCCCCTAGAGATTGGTGAACCCACAGCCTCACTTAGTTTGCTGATGGAATGTCCGAATCTATGGTTGATGCAGTGTACGGCGCTATGAGCTCGACCATTGACGTTCCGGGTGAAGTTCATGCTCTTTGGTAAGGATTGCTGCTTAATTCTTCGATTGGCTGACTCGACCAAGTTTAGGATGTGTGTTGTCTTGGCAATGATGTTGCCTCCAAGGCGAAGATCTAGACACTCATCAATAATGTGATCATTTTTTATTCTTTTTTGCGATTTTAAAGTCATTGTCCAGGTATGTACTTTTTTCAAGCCAGTCACCAATAACGGCCTAGAGACTTTCTTTACATGAAGTGTGTATCCCTCGGTAGCTGATGTCTGTAGTTGTTCTGTGTTGCCAGTATGTAATTTATATATTGTAGACATCTCTGTCTGGCACCTGTTCGCGAGGTCTTTCTGTTTTTCTCTCTCGTGTCTTTTAGTGCCAGGCATCATGGTTACTAGTGACGCTAGTTTTTTCAATAATTTTCTCTGGTTTCTAGCGACGTGCGTGGTATCCAGAAAGGGGCGTGGTTGTGTCGATGAGTGCCTACTCTGAAACATTTCCTCTGAAGCGTTGTATATCTTGGTGTCGGTTTCTGTCACCAGCTTATCGACCTCAAGTCCATCATGCAAGATATCGTCCAGGATCTCCCGGTTCCAAGCTCGCTCGTTTCCAACGGATAAGCTTATAGATAGGTTACCCATACAGATGGACTGATGCTTATTTTCACAGGTGGGTTGGATGGTGCACAATTTGCTTTCTGTTGCCATAGCAACAATGTCTTTATCCATTGTGATTGTTTCGGAAGTAAGCTGTACTCACTGAGTTTCAGCTTGGAATGGTGTGTGACCTCCTAGAATACAGGGTGTTATTGTATGTCTCATCCAAGGCAAGGCCGATCAGCTGTTCAGGTCTCCCTCGTAACTTGTTAATTTCTCTTCTTCCTCCGACTTCGTAGATCTCTCTGGTTCGTACTAGAAATGATGTCGCACACTTTGTTGGCTTGTTTTTTTTTTTTTTTTTTTTTTGCATACCCCAGTGGGACGGGGCCTTCACATTAGCGCTTGACAGGATTCGACATAGAGATGTACTGCTGATTGGAGCTTGACTTAGGCTAACATGGACGCCCCCTGTTCATTTTGGCAGCCTTACGATCCTGGGTTCCTACCTCTGTCTCAACTTCTTCGTACAAAGAGTTCATGCTGGGCCTGTATTGACATCTGTTATAGAGGTGATGCACGCGTCAGCCAAGTCCCCAAGACTCCTCGGTCTTATAGTTCCACTCCTGGCATTGTGTCACTTTTCATGCGGTGTCCTTTGTTGGCATCGTTGAACAAAGCTATAGTTTTCTCAATGCATACAATTCTGTTTGTTGAAATATCATCCTTCCTGCAATATAAAAGATGAAAAAACCCCAATTTAATATAAATTAATGATCAAATATAGAAAAAAAAACCCGTGTATAAGTAGCAGTGATGCTACCAGACATTATTTATTACATTTAAGTGACCTGTCTACAGAGACCCTCTCTATAGACAGGTTATGTGTTAAAAGGGACAAGGAGTCTCTAATTACAGATACCCACTTGTCTCTATACACGGGTTCTGTGCTAATAAAGACAAGGGGTCTAATTACAGATACCCACTGGTCTCTATACACAGGTTTTGTGCTACTAAGAACCAAGGGTCTCTAGTTACAGGGACTCGCTGGTCTCTAGTTACAGAGACCCAGTGGTCTCTATACTCAGCTCATGTGCTAATAGGGACCAGGGGTTTCTAATTACAGAGAAACACTGGTCGTCTCTATACACAGATCCTGTCAAGTGGTGTAGATAAAAAACAAGTAAGTCTTTCTAAATGCACTACTGGTTTTTAGCTCACCTGGCCCGAAGGGCCGGTGAGCTTATGTCATGGCGCGGTCGTCCGTCGTCCGTCCGTCCGTCCGTCCGTCCGTCCGTCCGTCAACATTTCCTTTAAATCGCTACTAGTCATAGAGTTCTGCATGGATTGTAACCAAATTTGGCCACAAACATCCTTGGGGGAGGGGGAACAGAACTTGTATAAATTTTGGCTCTGGTCCCCCAGGGGCAGGAGGGGCGGGGCCCAATAGGGGTAATAGAGGTAAATCCTTTAAATCGCTACTTGTCCTAGAGTTCTGCATGGATTGTAACCAAAATTAGCCACAAACATCCTTGGGGGAAGGGGAACAGAACTTGTATAAATTTTGACTCTGACCCCCCCGGGGGCAGGAGGGGCGGGGCCCAATAGGGGAAATAGAGGTAAATCCTTTAAATCGCTACTAGTCATAGAGTTCTGAATGGAATGTAACTAAATTTGGCCACAAACATCCTTGGGGGAAGGGGAACAGAACTTGTATAAATTTTGGCTCTGACCCCCCGGGGCAGGAGGGGCGGAGCCCAATAGGGGAAATAGAGGTAAATCCTTTAAATCTCTACTTGTCCTAGAGCTCTACATGAATTGTAACCAAATTTGGCCACAAACATCCTTGGGGGAAGGGGAACAGAACTTGTATAAATTTTGGCTCTGATCCCCCAGGGGCTGGAGGGGCGGGGCCCAATAGGGGAAATAGAGGTAAATCCTTTAAATCACTACTTGTCATAGAGTTCTGAATGGAATTTAACCAAATTTGGCCACAAACATCCTTTGGGGAAGGGGAACAGAACTTGTATAAATTTTGGCTCTGACCCCCCGGGGGCAGGAGGGTTGGGGCCCAATAGGGGAAATAGAGGTAAATCCTTTAAATCGCTACTAGTCATAGAGTTCTGCATGGATTGTAACCAAATTTGGCCACAAACATCCTTGGGGGAAGGGGAACAGAACTTGTATAAATTTTGACTCTGGCCCCCCCCCCCCCCCCCCCCCCCCCCCCCCCCCCCCCCCCCCCCCCCCCCCCCCCCCCCCCCCCCCCCCCCGCCCCCGAGGGCAGGACGGGTGGGGCCCAATAGGGGAAATAGAGGTAAATCCTATAAATCACTTCTTGTCCTAGAGTTTTGTTTGGATTGTGACCAAATTTGGCCATAAACATCCTTGGAAGAAGGGGAACAGAACTTGTATAAATTTTGGCTCTGACCCCCTGGGGGCGGGAGGGGTGGGGCCCAATAGGGGATTTAGAGGTTAATATTAAAATTCCTTCAGAAAAGAAACAATGAACCTGTATTCAGAACATTACTTGGCATTACAATCCAGGTGAGCGATACAGGCCCTCTGGGCCTCTTGTTATACACAGGTTCAGTTAGTCTTCCTTACCTGGATGTTGGTTCTGTGCTGGTCATTTTTTTGGCCGCAGAAATCTGTAAATCTTGATGAGCTATCATTTACAGGTACAGTACCTGAACCGTTTAACGTTCCCAAATTTGCGTTTTCTTTGCGCTTACGTTATTTCCATTAGCAATTCTTAGCGTTAGCAATCGTTTATTAGCTCACCTGGCCCGAAGAACTTATGTCATGGCGCGGCGTCCGTTGTCCGTCCGTCAACATTGCCTTTAAATCGCTACTAGTCATAGAGTTCTGGATGGATTGTAACCAAATTTGGCCACAATCATCCTTGGGGGAAGGGGAACAGAACTTGTATAAATTTTGGCTCTGACCCCCCGGGGTCAGGAGGGGCGGGGCCCAATAGGGGAAATAGAGGTAATTCTATAAATCGCTACTTGTCCTAGAGTTCTGCATGGATTGTAACCAAATTTGGCCACAAACATCCTTGGGGGAAGGGGAACAGAACTTGTATAAATTTTGGCTTTGACTCCCCTGGGGCAGGAGGGGCGAGGCCCAATAGGGGAAATAGAGGTAAATCCTAAAAATCGCTACTTGTCCTAGAGTTCTGCATGGATTGTAACCAAATTTGGCCAGAAACATCCTTGGGGGAAGGGGAACAGAACTTGTATAAATTTTGGCTCTGACCCCCCTCGGGGGCAGGAGAGGCGGGGCCCAATAGGGGAAATGAAGGTAAATCCTATAAATCGCTACTTGTCCTAGAGTTCTGCATGGATTGTAACCAAATTTGGCCACAAACATCCTTGGGGGAAGGGGAACAGAACTTGTATAAATTTTGGCTCTGACCCCCCGGGGGCAGGAGGGGCGGGGCCCAATAGGGGAAATAGAGGTAAATCCTATAAATAGCTACTTGTCCTAGAGTTCTGTATGGATTGTAACCAAATTTGGCCAGAAACATCCTTGGGGGAAGGGGAACAGAACTTTTCTTAATTTTGGCTCTGACCCCCGGGGGGCATGAGGGGCAGGGCCCGATAAGGGAAATAGAGGTAAATCCAAAAAATCGCTACTTGTCCTAGAGTTCTGCATGGATTGTACCATCCAAATCCTTGGGGTTAACAGAATTCGTATAAATTTTGGCTTTGACCCCCTGGAGCAGAAAAAGTGGGGCCCAATAGAGGAATTAGAGGTTAATATTCAAATTCCTTCAGAAAATAAACAATGAACTAGTATTCAGAACATTACTTGGCATTACAAACCAGGTGAGCGATACAGGCCCTGTGGGCCTCTTGTCGTTAATCGTTAGTTACGTTCATAATCATTTGCGTTAGAAATCGTTTGTGTTAATCGTTAGCAGGATCGACTTTCGCTAACGTTAACCACTAAAAATATAACCAAATGCCGGTGAGACGCTTTGACGATCCGGATTTAATGTTCATTACTTTTCTCCTAAGATATTCTGTTTACCGCTTCGTGTAGAAGCGATCATTAAAACATCTATGAAATAAAAAAGGAAAGAAAAAAAAGAGTATTGTATTGCATTTTAAATCTCTTTTGGTTGTATATATATTTGCTAGATGTGGTTGCAATAAAAATATGTACAGTAACAGGATCGCATACATGACGCCCCGATCCGTGAAAACGTTCTGAAATACTTCGTATTTAAATAACATTTCATTCAGTCAATTTACAGAAATAATAAATGTATATAATTAAGTACAAAACTTAATGTGATTTTCATTTTTTTTTTTATTATTATCAGAAACATATGTCATATATGTATATATGTTTCTAGCTATTATTATTATATCTGCGAAAGCAATTCAAATATTAACGAAACTGTCTTAAAAATATAAAAACGTTATTACAGACACGCTGCATAATATTGTTCTTGTTATGTTAATTATTATCAATGTACGAAGAACGCAAAAAAAGGACTCGGGAGATTTGTAAATAAATTCGTGAAGTTTAGACATCATTAACATGACGAGTTTGAACACGGGAAGAGGTGAGATTTGGCATCTACATATTTTTAAACGCAATTAATAAGTACTTGTATTTATATGAAAATGGAAAAGGGAATAAAAACATGTAAACGTTTACATTTCCTCGCATACAATAATGTTCGTAATGTACGAGTATACCTACATCTACATGTAGAACACGTGTACAGAATTCGAACTGTGAGGTACGTTACATTGTAAGCCTTCACATGTACTGTACGCGTGTCAAATCAGACACGGATATACGTTTCTGCTCATATCAATAAAAAGTGGACAGTCACCTTTCACATGTGTTCATTGTTATTTGTACCTGAAATCTTCAATTCCCAGCGTAACGCGCACGGGTATTTTTATGGGGTGTTCTCTGAACGCCAACATATTTATCAACAATAGGTAGGTGATGTTTTAGGAAACAAAGAGAAGGCATTTATATACTGTTTCATAAAGTCACCTGAGATTTATTTGTATTTCAGTATCGTAGGTAACATGGGTTGGTTTTGGAAAATAATTCTTTTAATACATTTCTTACAATATACATGTAATGTAAAAATCAGATAATCAGTGCTCAATCTGAGTAAAATACAGATCCTTATAACCACTCCGTTCAAACGTAGTGATAATAAGGATCTGTATTTTAATCCGATTGATCAGTGCTTTAATATAGAATTGCACCTGCTGTCCTTACTGCATGATCTTAAAAGGCGACTGAATTTAGGATCTTATCTTTTCTCTTCTTCCTAACTGACTTTATCCTTTCTAATGCCTCCCTTGGCATCGCCTTACTTATGGCCTTGAGCTGAGCGTTCGCCCCTGTGAGGAAGGCTCTGGGTTGTGTCCCCTGGCCGAGACAGACCAAAGTGTATAAAAGTGGTAATTTCTGCTCCTACTTAGCGCTCAGCATTCAGGGAGTGGGGCGACTGGTTATAATGTGACCGGGTGTGGTGTGTTGCTTGGTGTCTTCGGCGGCATGCTTCAGTGATATAGCACTATAAAAAGGGCAACAGTTCCACTATACAAGAAGACACAACACGAATATACCGCAGTCTTCCAAAACACGCACCTCGCACAACATACACGCAAGACACCGCATACATGGGAGGCCGTCCTTACATGACCATAGCTGTTAATAGGACGTTAATTAATCAAACAAACAAACAAAGCTTAAATATACACAACATTATATACATTGTAAATGCTAAGAATTAATAAGGACCTACATGCAGATTATTAAGAACAATGCATTTTGGGTTCCAGGTGAAATATTTTTTTTCAAATTTTATCTCAATTTTATCAGAAAAGCGGTTTTTTTTTTTAACAATGTATGTTTTAAAATAAAAGTATTCTGTATTGACACAGGAGTTCTCCAGGGCTGCATGCTGTACATCTAATCACTTCCTCTATCCGACTTCCAGATGCTGCCTCCATTTTCTCTGCGGAAGTTTGTGCTATCGGTCTGGCTCTTGACCACATCGAAGAACACCGCATTGAAAAGGCAATCATCTGTTCAGACTCTCTTTCGGTTCTTCAGGCTTTGAAATCAAGAAACACTAGAAATACTCTAATCCAAAATCTTTTAATCCGAACATTTCGATTATCTTCTAAAACTCAAATTACTTATCTCTGGATTCCCAGTCATGTGGGTATAAAGGGGAATGAACAGGCTGATAAAGCAGCTAAGACTGCTCTTCGCCAAGCACAAACAGATTTGAAACTACCATACACCGACATCAAACCTTACATTCAGTCAGCCATTAAACACCATTGGCAACAAAGGTGGTCTACCGAAACAAACAATAAACTGTTGAAAATTCAACCTACACTTAATCCTAAACCGTCCAGTCGGAGAGACCGCAGAGAGGAAGTTGTTCTCTCGGCTCTGAACTGGACACACATATTTTACACATTCCTATCTATTGAGAGGGGAGGATCCTCCCACATGCAATGCATGTGATTCTCCTCTCACAGCATATTTTAGTGCACTATATTGATTTTAAGCACATACGAGATAAGTGCTACAGTGTCTCCGACATGTACACTTTGTTCAATGTCGTGAGACATAATCGTATTTTTAATTATCTCGAAGAAATCGGTATTTTAGATAAAATATGGACCTTTTCTCATCATATCATCGTATCAACTTAGCATTTCATCGTTTCATCAACATTGTGCATGAGTTATCTCGTGTGTTTTAGCCAAAATTATTTTATACAATGTTTTTGGATGGAGTTTAACCTCTTTCTAAAGAATAACCAGTAACCACTACTTTAAATATATACTTATATTTTTAGGTCATCTGAACTCTGGGCCCCTTAGTAATTCGTCAAATTCTTTCTTCTCGCATTCATCTGCGTGGATTGTAAGAAAGTAATAGAAAATTACCATCAAATAATGTCAAATCATATATTACATAATGTATTCGGAACAGATTTACAATGTAACTGATTGTGTGCGTTTCATTTAACTACCGAAAATATCAAAATGGTTTAAATTTAATTTGAATTTGTCAGCATTAATAAGTTAGTAGTATAATAATTATTTCACAATCTTGGTTGAAATAAAGCCTACAACTTATATCAATTATATTTAAATGATTTCGGCGGACGAGATTGTCAGATTCTGATGAGTAATTACAACTCCATCTGTCCACGTACGCATATTAATAATGGTTCTTATCCATCAAACACTGATCAAGTACCTCTGAACATGACAAAAATGCAATCGAGTCACGGCCTGCATGGCGTGCATGCCATGCATGTTTTGGCAATAGCAGGAACTCGGCGCGATTCATTGAACTAGTGTAACGTATCGAATTTCAGTCTATAGAACGACAACTACAACAATGTTTAGGCAAATTACAAAATTGGGCTGACGAAAATGGCTTTAGATTTTCAAGATCAAAAACTGTCTGGATGCACTTATGTCAAAAACGAAAACCGCACAAGGATCCTAACCTCACACTCAATAGAATTAAAATTCCAGTAGTTGAACAAACTAAATTTCTTGGGACTAATATTTGATTCGAAACTGTCCTTTGTTCCACATATCAAACATCTGAAGGATAAGTGCTCGAAGGCGCTGAACATTCTACGAGTTCTTTCTCATTCTGATTGGGGTGCAGACTCTGAAATGCTTCTACGTATCTATCGGGCACTTATTAGATCAAAACTTGACTACGGCTCTATTGTCTATGGATCGGCTCGCAGCTCCTATCTACAAATGCTTGACCCTATACAGAATCAGGGACTGCGTCTCCCACTTGGAGCTTTTCGAACAACACCTGTGAAGAGTCTCAATGTGGAAGCTAATGAGCCATCTCTAGACGATCGACGAAAGAAATTATCCTTACAGTATGTTGCTCAACTGAAATCCAACCCCAAAAATCCCGCATTTAACCTTGTATTCAATCCACAACATCAAGAAATATTTACACAAAATCAAAAGCTCATACCAACATTTGGCATCAGAATTTCAAAATTGTTGCTGGAACTAAATATAAATTTCGACACCATTGACGAGTACACCATATCGGATGTACCACCATGGCTCATTCAAACACCTGATATCAATTTATCTCTACATGAGAGGGCAAAATCCACCGCATTACCCGAAGAACACAAATCCTCCTTTCGGGAGATGCATTGGGGCTTTCCCTGACCATGTTCAGATCTACACTGACGGATCAAAAGATGGTGATAATGTTGCGGCAGCATGCTGTACATCTAATCACTGCTCCTCTATCCGACTCCCGGATGTTGCCTCCATTTTCTCTGCGGAATCTTGTGCTATCGGTCTGGCTCTTGACCATATCGAAGAACACCGCATTGAAAAGGCAATTATCTGTTCCGACTCTCTTTCGGTTCTTCATGCTTTGAAATCAAGAAACCCTAGAAACACATTAATCCAAAATCTTTTGATCCGAACATTTCGATTGTCTTCTAAAACTCAAATTACTAATCTCTGGATTCCCAGTCATGTGGGTATAAAGGGGAATGAACAGGCTGATAAAGCAGCTAAGACTGCTCTTCGCCTAGCACAAACAGATTTGAAACTACCATACACCGACATCAAGCCTTTAATTCACTCGGCCATCAAACACCATTGGCAACAAAGGTGGTCTACCGAAACAAACAACAAACTGTTTAAAATTCAACCTACACTTAATCCTAATCTGTCCAGTCGGAGAGACCGCAGAGAGGAAGTTATTCTCTCTCGGCTCCGAACATCGTAAAAGGCGACTAAATTTAGGATCTTATCTTTTCTCTTCTTCCTAACTGACTTCACCGCCTCACTTTTGGCCTTGAGTTGAGCGTTCGCCCCTGTGAGGAAGGCTCTGGGTTCTGTCCCCTGGCCGAGACACACCAAAGTCTATAAAAGTGGTAGTTTCTGCTCCTGCTTAGCGTTCAGCATACAGGGAGTGGGACGACTGGTTCGCCCGTTGTCAGTATAATGTGACCGGGTGGGGTGTGTTGCTTGGTGTCTTCGGCGGCATGCTTCAGTGATATAGCACTATAAAAAGGGCAACAGTTCCACTATACAAGAAGACACAACACGAACATACCGCAGTCTCCCAGTACACTCACCTCGCACAACATACACGCAACACACCGCATGCTTGGGAGGCCGTCCTTACATGACCATAGCTGTTAATAGGACGTTAATAAATCAAACAAACAAACAAACATATTTTACACATTCCTATCTATTGAGAGGGGAGGATCCTCCCACATGCCATGCGTGTGATTCTCCTCTCACTGTGGAGCATATTTTATTGCATTGTATTGATTTTAAACACATACGAGATAAATACTACGATGTCTCCGACATGTACACTTTGTTTCATGCCGTGAGACATAATCGTATTTTTAATTATCTCAAAGAGATCGGTATTTTAAGCAAAATATGAACGTTTTCTCATCATACATCGTATCAACTCAACATTTCATCGTTTCATCAACATTTTGCACGAGTCTTCTCGTGTGTTTTAGCCAAAACTATTTTATCCCATGCAAACCTTTTTTTTATCAAATAAACGTTTACAATCTGTGTTTTAACCATTACTTGCCTTTTCTTACCCTGATCTTTATCCTGATAATAATGCATGACTTGTAGTTTGGCCCTAAATGACCTTAGTTGTCGATGGGCCGTAAAACACAAACAAACAAACAAACAAACAATCGGGAAATCGCCCGTGTGCTAGAACGTGCATAAATTCACGGCTACTGTTCCGTCACGAATACTGGTCGGGTCCCAGTAGAGATCGCGATCGAGGATAGGTAACTTTGTGAACTCGTAGAATGTTCAGCGCCTTCGAGCACTTATCCTTCAGATGTTTGATATGTGGAACAAAGGACAGTTTCGAATAAAATATTAGTCCAAGAAATTTAGTTTGTTCAACTACTGGAATTTTAATTCCATTGAGTGTGAGGTCAGGATCATTGTGTGGTTTTCGTTTTTGACAGAAGTGCATACAGACAGTTTTTGATCTTGAAAATCTGAAGCCATTTTCGTCAGCCCAATTTTGTAATTTGCCTAAACATTGTTGTAGTTGTCGTTCTATAGTGTGCATGTTTTTTTGATCTGTAACAGATCAAGAAATCATCCACAAATAGAGACCCTTCCGTAGATTGGCCAAGACATTTGGTTATGCTGTTAATTTTTAGTCCAAAAAGTGTGACGGACAAGATACCACCCTGAGGGACGCCCATCTCCTGTGTTTCTGTTTCTGAATAAGTTGAACCCGTTCGAACTTTGAAATGCCTGTCAGATATAAAATTTGATATAAACTTTGGCAAATTACCACGTATACCGATATCATGGAGATCGTTCATGATTCCATATTGCCAAGTTGTGTCGTATGCCTTTTCAAGGTCAAAGAATACGGCCACAAGATGTTCTTTCTTGGCAAATGCTTCTCGTATAAATGTTTCTAGTCTAACTAAGTGGTCTACCGTTCCCCTGCGGTTTCTAAAGCCGCTTTGCAAAGGACTTAAAATATTGTTTGATTCCAGGAACCAAACTAATCTGGTATTTATCATACGTTCTAGAGTTTTACAAATACAACTCGTCAATGAAATAGGACGATAGTTATTGGCATCAGTAGCATCTTTCCTGGGCTTCGGAAGGGGTATAATAGTAGATTCCTTCCAAGACTCAGGAATTTTGCCAGAAGAGTAAACTTGATTAAATATAGTTAAAAGACATTTTAGTGAAGAGTCTGGTAATTGTTTTAAAAACATATATGGAATTTCGTCTGGTCCAGCTGCCGAGTCCTTTGATTTCTCAAGGGACTCGAGCAATTCTGGTATCTCGAAAGGCCTATTGTAACTTTCACTATTGGAGGATTTAAAATTAAGACGTCTCTTTTCCTTTTCCTTTTTAAATTTTTGAAAATTTTTGGAATGATTTTTGATGGATGAATTTTTAGCAAAATTTTTGGCAAAGGCGTCAGCTATTTCGGATTTTGAAGAAAATATTTTATTGTTGTTAATGAGGTGGGAGGATGGTGTTGCTTTTCTTTTCCCACTGATTTTTCCAATCATTTCCCAAACTTTCTTCGAAGATGTATTGGAATTAATTTTTGAGACGTACTCTTTCCAAGTACTTTTCTTGTCGGATTTGATAGACCTTCGAGCTTTTGCTCTCCCAATTTTAAAATTGTTATAGTTTGAGACGGTTGGCGAAGCCAAGTACCGCCTCAGAGCGGAATTTCTTCCAGATCTATTGATAAATGAATCATTTGAGAGAAGAAACTTTGTAGGTTTTGGCACGGATTTTGGTATGGTTTTTGTAGCGATAGAAGTGAGCGCTTCTGTGAAAATTTTAATGGGGTCATCGAGGTTCAAAAATTTATCCTCAATGAGCTCCTCTGCGCACAAATTTTTAAATTGAACCCAGTCCGCCTTATGTAGATTCCAACGAGGAATAGGCTCCTCAAGTTTTGGTGACCCTATGTTTTTAAGTATAATTGGAAAGTGATCGCTCCCACAGAGATCACCGTTGACCATCCAATCATAATCCAGAAGAATTGATGGATGGCACAACGATAAATCAATGTGGGTAAGCGAGCCAGAGGCAGGGTGTAAATATGTTGGGGCATTGGTGTTATAAAGACATAAGCTGTTTTTATTAATAAAATCTTCGATACGTCTACCTCTATCGTCAGTGCCTGGGGAGCCCCAGAGGCTATTATGACCGTTAAAGTCACCCATGATAATATATGGCACTGGTAGTTGTGATACGATGTTACTCAGTTCATCACAACTAAATGGAGTATTTGGAGGTAAATATATAGAACAGACTGTTATTTTTCGGTGAAGAGTTGCGCTTATAGCAACAGCTTGTAAGGTGGTATTTAGCTGAATGTCTCTGTGAGGAACGTTTTTATGCACCGCCACCGCCACACCACCTGAAGGGCGGCCACCTGTTGTTGGAGTTTTGGTGTATAGTGTAAATTGTCTGAGATTGATGGTGTCTTACAAATCTTGACAAATTATGCACACTGTGATTGCATTGTGTGATCACTCGAGCGGAACTAATCTCTACCACCTGGCACAGTCTTACAAATGCAATCGCACAAAAGCCCACATGATCACTGTTTTTAGTGCGATTACACCTTAGGGTGTGAACAATGTTAGTTTTTTAACTTTTTACTCAACAAAATAGACTTTACGCTTTTCATGATCAGCACCATGATTTTCTGTATAACTTATTTATTTACCACTGTACCCATGCATACGTGTGTATTTATACTTCTTTGTGCACATTATATAACAACTGCTATAGACTGTATATTACAATCAATTTATGAAGGACAAAACTCTTACATGTTAGAACAGGAGGACTGAAGAACAGCGGGAATTAAACTTCAATAATATTTCCTCTATGCTGGTATTGGTATTTATGATTAAAATGTTTAATTATATGATATTAGCCTTTTCAGTAATTACTCTGTTAATACATTTATTGTTTCCTTATGTTTTACAGAATGTCAGCATGCATGTATCATTTCAACTGGAAACAGTCTAGGAGAAGAATTGTGTGAACAAAAAGTTCAACTGTGGAAGCTTAATATAGTAATTATTTTCGGATTGAAAATAATTACTATCACCATCTTCAAATTCCTTATTGTGAATTTAACTGTTATATGATTTAAGCATATACCTGATATTTGTTTATATTCTATGACATATACATGCTTGAAATGAAATGAATAAATAAAAGATTATTTAAAATTTAAAACACAATATGACATTAGCTGTTTATATTTTTTGTCAAAAACATATTAAGCTTATCGTTCATAACACACTAATCATCACCTTCGAGACAATTTAATGAAAATCAATTAAATATTAATTTGTATAACACAGGTCGTCTTATGTTTTCCCCGCCTTGACTATCAATGTTCCCTGATCACTCTGAAAGTATTGATTTTACCTTTTTTTCGGTCACCACATGAACTGCCTGCCTTTAAATCAATCACACCAATGAGACATACATTTACTACACTCATTATAACACTGTAAGGCAATTCTGCAAGATCAGCAAACATTGTTGATTTACCTTGAATATCTACATGCACAGTTTGGTACCATATGTAACAGGAGAGGAGAAAATGTAGCGGCAAGACCGGGATTCGATCCCGGGACTCTCCGAACACTAGCTGAGTGCTCTACCGACTGAACTACCTGGTCATCGATAATCGACTCAGTCCAGTCCCGCTACACTCCTCGCTCCCTCCTTTTTTGAATACATACGAGACCCTTTCAAACAGCACAGCCGTTGGTTATTTAGTTGGGTGCCAATTCTGTAACAGGAGAGAAGAAAATGTAGCTCTTCCGACTGAGCTACCTGATCACCGATAATCAACCCAGTCTGATCCCGCTACAAATATTTATCTGGTTATTTTATCTCCCTTCCTATTTTCAATCTACCTTTATGACTTAGAATCTTACCTGGTGGAAAAAAATATTTTGTCTTACAAATCTTGACAAATTATGCTCACTGTGATTGTTGCAAGCTAAACTACGTATCCGCTTGCTGATTGCTGTTGATTGTTAATGATCTCAAACGCACTGATTACTTATTGTGACAATTTAAGTAAATATATTCTACTCTATTCAAATATTCCTGATTACTATTCATGTGTAATATCTTAAAACATTGACATTTGCACGGAGTACGGCGGACCAGACCGCCGGTGTTTTGGACATCTGCTAGATATTTCAGTTTCAGGTTACGGTGGCCAATAAAAGAAAACAAACACAATGCACTTTTCATATGTTATTTCTTCTAAATATAACATTTTTTGTGCAAGTTGTCAAGCATTTATGGGGAATATTTTGCATTGAAATTGTCACCTTCATACATCGGTTTTGGGACTCCCTGGACATTGTTTTTCCCCATTTTTTTGATGCGCTAAATATACTGATAGTAGATTTTTTAAGCATTTTCAGCCCTAAAAAGTACCTGCGCAAATTATACCAGTTTTTACGGTATATGATATTGGAATATATCCCAAACTTTTTATCATATGATTTGCCAATAACACTGTTATGATATCAGAAATATCTGATGGTCTACAACAAATGTTACATAAATTTTAACAATATTGCGTAACATGGAAATTAGAACTTAATATCAGAAAAATAAAAATTGTGATATTCTCAAGACGTAAATCGGTACAACAACACCAGTTGATGTTATGGAATACAGAATTAGATTTATAAGAATTGTTTACATATCTAGATACAGAAAATAATGTTAATGGTAGCGTTTTTAAAGAAAGGGAAAAAACCTGCTGAATAAACAATTAAATCGGTGGTTTTTTTATGAGAAATAAAGGAATGTATCTCTTCCTGTTCATCTTAAACTGAAAATATTTGATTTACTTGTAATGACAGACTCATCAGAGGTATGGGGATTTGAAAATAAAAAATGTAGAAAAACTCATTTGTAATTTTGTAAAACAATCCTGAAGTTAAGAAAGTGTACAAACAATTTCATGGTCTATGGTGAGCTAACAAGTTATCGGGTTTGAATTGAAGTTCGGATACAATGTATATCAATCAACTTGCTGTTTTACAAAAGAATAATTACAAAACTTGTTAAAAGTAGACCAATTGACCAATTTATTCAAAAATCACATGGTGATATTGATAAGTCTTCTAGAGGACAGACATATTCTATATTTAAGACATTTTGACATAGAAAAGTTTGTCTCTTGTCTTTCTCTGCTGCAAAACAATACTTGTTAACTGATACTGTGGTCCCAGGAACTTGATGACAATAGTCATTAAGAATGGATATTTTCATTAACATCAAATTAACAAGGAAAATGCTAAAGGTGTTATAAAATCATTTGACATATAACATCATAGGAAATATTAGAATGGGCTTCCAAGATTTTAGTATGTGTCTCTTATTTTACACCTTGGTGTCCAAGGAATCCTCAAAAGTCCAAACTGGAAGGAACACCAGCCAAATTTATTTCTTATTGTACAAAACTACAGTAGTATTGACCTTAGAAATATATTCCTCCTATCCTCGAGACCGAGCCATTTAGTACTTTCAGTACTTTGATT
>NW_027187675.1:0-68384 GCF_041381155.1 Argopecten irradians | reverse complement strand
TTGGTTTGATTGTCTTCTATCTAAGAAAGCAGATTGCGAGAATTTTTAGCCTCCATAAAAATCTGCAAATGCCCAGACCCATGTTATTCTGCTTATCATATGTTTGGGAAGTTTACCAATTAGGTCTTCAAAGCCCATCTGTGTTTCATCCACCCAAGGGATCTGAAATAATAATTATATTTTGCTTTCATTGTCAACACATTTTCGATGGACAATAATTTTGTAAATAGAATTATGTTAGAAGAATATTGTTAACTAACCTTGAGGTGTCGACCTAGTTTGTAATGTACAGTGAATGTTTCAAGTGAATATGCAAAGAAAAACTATCCGTAAGAAAAAGACATTTTATAATATGTGAGTGTTATACTGGATAACTAAATTTATATATATTATATTATATAAATGGATATGAAGGATAGAGATATTCTACCTAAATTAAAGAGGGTCAAAAAATGTTGCAAAAAGGCTTGCCGAGAGTTTTGCAACATTTTATGATCCCGAGATAGAAAGAGTATTTTTTTCCTCTTATACATCGACGTTTTAGTCCAAGTAAAACATAGGGTGTTACCTTCCAAATATTTAATTACTGCAACATAATTTTTCCCAGTTTTTTTCTCATCCTTGCAGATAAGAACTTTGTTTTATACAAGAAAAAAGTCACCACAGATAAAGATTTGGGAAAGTTGTTTTCAATTGATGCCCCTTAGAAATCAAAAGAAATCAATAGATACTATGAGAATTATTTGCTTGATTGGTCAACTTTGAAGCCAAATATAAACTTAAATGGTCATGGATACTAGAAAATTATGTAATGCAGTAATTGAAGGTGATGTAAAATGTTTTTAATCATATTTACCATTTATGTTTAAAAATTGCCAATTGGAGTTATTTTGTATTTTTTCACAATAGAATTACATTATTTAACGACAATAATTTAAATATTTTATTTTGTATTGCTTGCATTTGGATGGAGTGGCTGATATACAGGTAACATGTATAATTGCACGAAAAATTTACATTTCTGGATCATGACACTCCAGATGGTATATGGGCACTAAACTTTACTTAAATATACCTATGCATGTAATCAGTGAGAAGTTGAGCTCGAATTTTTGATCTTAAGTAAAATTTATATAAAAATCAAGTAAACGGAAAAACGAACTATATCGTTTATTTTATCTCTTATTTTTTTTCCCCTTTTTTTTCTCCCATTCACCTCATTTAAATACTCCCATAATTACTTGTAGGCCATGGCTAAGGAGGGTCCCACATGCACCCCATCCCCCAAACCCTCCGAAACAAAGATATTTTTTCTGAACCCACCCCTTATGACCCACTGATCACAAATCAAAATGTTAACATTTCATAAGTTGGGATGAACTATCCGGTTATGACGTCATCAATAATGGCCCGCCATCTAGAATTTCACTAAAAAATTGAAAAATAGTCATAACATTGACAACTTTTTCAACCGAATTAGTAGACAAATGAGGTATCCAAAATGACCACAATAGAACAGCAAAACATATCAGGAGACCAAAAAATCCAATATCCAATTGTTATACCATCATTTGGTTTACAAAATATCACCGGTGTAATATTGGGCATAATGATTGCTACTTTGTTTCCAAACCGCTGACACTACATTTTCCTGGTGTGTTAGGATTTCCTTTAAATATATGTACATATAACAAATGTATGTAGATAGGATTGATCTTTCATTTCTTTAGTTTTTCAATTTCTGGAATGACACATTTAGTACTACACTGTATATATAAATTACTCATATAAATCAATTAACCCGAAATTTATTATTTCAAGTTGACTTTGTATAGGGGTACTAAATGTAAGCCTAAGGAGAAAGGTTACATGTATGTCTACCATATTAATAACACAATGCACCATATACGGCCATTCTTCACCAATATTCGGATCCTACCTTAATTTAGCTAATGTAGTGGAACACGTGGGTTATTCATTTCACAGATATGCTTATTATAGAATACCTGCCATATGATCTATAAGAGACAGATAATCAAGACGGTGCCGAGAACTTTATTACATTGTATGTATTTCAAGTAAATGTAAATTTTCTTTGGTATTATTAAAAATAACAAGCTTAAATGAACAATCAAATGTTGTTTTATATATGCAAACAGTTCAGTTAACCTTTAAGATATTGATACTGAAAACTTTCAGTGTCAGCTACAATTGCAATAATGGCACGGAATGTAAAGGTTAAAAGTCAATTCATTGTACAACAACATTCCAATTATATATATGGTCTCTAACGGAATGCCTTTCGATGAACACAAAGAAGTCATACAAATATCATTTTGTCAAACATTTGTTATCGATTATGATAAATATTTGGTCTTTATTTACAATCTACAAAATATAAGTCTAGGTTTGTTTATAATAATTGTGTAACCTACCATTCTGCATTTTCAGCTGTAAAATATCCAATGTTTTCTTTATCAGTCTCCAATCGTCAGCATTCTCATTTAAGTGTAGTCATGAAGGAAATGGCCATCATTGCATCTCACTAGTATGTACACGAATCAATTATCCGATGAATTAGTATCTTGGCTTACCATCGACTGTAAAGCGCTTTCATCTTTTGCCGTCATCAAATATCACTTTGATCATTTACTGTGAAGCAAAATCAAAAGGCCGACATTAGTGGTTTAAAACTCAACAGAATCAGTGAACTCTACATTGACCTGGATCAAATTGAGGATTTTTTTAAACTTATTAAGATGGTTAATCATTACTTCTCGTTAATCTAGACACAGCTGGAAAATGGGACAACATATATATACCTATATGGTCAATCTGACTAATGACAAGTACAATTTACAATTATAGCTCTACAAAGAGAAGAACAATACCAAAAGTGTAAATAAATCTTAAAGATCAAATACAAAAGGATAAAAGATGGAATCCATCCATACGAGGGTTTAGTGGTAATCTTTTGAAGGTTATGGAATAATCTCTTTTGACTACGCATTCGAACCCTTATCGCAAAGTGCGCGTTTGCGTCGCCTTTAGATGTCTACTTGAGTCAACTCACAGAAATACGCAAATATAATGAAGGTCCCAATGCCGAACGATCGTTATCGTATAGTCATTACCTGATGTTATGAAATTAAACAACACTGCATACAAACGCGTAAATAATAACAGCTTTCAATATACATAGAACTAATGTTAGTCTCAATATGTTCAATAATCAAATGAAGACATTCATATGACGAGTTACTTTACCCAATTTGGATCAGGACGCTAAAATCTAAAGCTAGAAATATGTCCGCGTTTGGAGTTATTTACTTCATTTCTGAGTGTAATATCTTACAGAATTTAGCAAGTCACTATATTGTAACTGTAAATTTATTAGGCTGATAGTTTTATGCCGGGATAAAACAGAATACGTTAAGTGTTATTGCTTTCCTGACTCACTCCCCGCGAGACAATACCCATGCCGTTTTCATTAGCCACCGTTTAGTGCTAAGATAAATGTCACTTTGTCTTTAACAGTGTGAATTGCCTTTAAGCCATTTGGTCATATTTAGATTAATTGCATGTTTGGAATCTCCCTCCTAGCTCCTGGCCTATTGTAAATACAGCACAACTATCGATATCACATTCTGTAACACGTACCATTATGTACATATACCTGTATGTAGATAGGTTGATCTTTCATTTCTTTAGTTTTTTACAATTTTGAATGATACATGTAGTATGTACTACACTGTATATATAATTACTCATATAAATCTTTTAAACCTTTTGTTTTTTTAGTATTATTTCAAGCTGACTTCGTATAGGGGTACTAAATGTAAGCCTATGGAGAAAGATACATGTATGTCTACCATATAATAACCAAATGGTGCCGAGAACTTTATTACATTGTATGTATTATCAAGTAAATATAAATTGTCTTTGGTAAATTTCAAAATAACAAGCTCTAAATGAACAATCAAATTTTGTTTTTATATGCAAACAGTTCAGTTTAACCTTTTCAAGATATTGTATACTGAAAACTTTTCAGTGTAAGCTACAATTGCAATAATGGCACGGAATGTAGGTTTAAAGTCAGTCATTGGTACAACAACATTACAATTATATGGTCTCTAACGGAATGCCTTTCGATGAACAAAAAGAAGTAAGCAAAATATCATTTTTGTATACATTTGTTTATCTATTATGATGAATATTGGTCTTTATTTACAATCTACAAAATATAATCCTTGGGTTTGTTTTTAATATTGTGTAACCTACCAATCTGCATTTCAGCTGTAGATGGAATGTTTTCTTTAACAGTCTCCATCGAGCAGTCTCTTTAAGTGTAGTCATGAAGCCATCATTGCATCACCATTACTCGAATCATTATCCGATGAATTAAGTATCGTCCATCGACTGTAAAGCGCTTTCATCTTTGCCGTCACAAATTTCACTTTGATCATTTACTGTGAATCAAAATCGAAAGGCCACCTGTGATTTAAAACTCACAGAATCATGAAATCTACATTGACTGGATCATATTGATTTTTTTAAACTTACTAAGAAGGTTAATCATTACTTCTTAATCCACAGCTGGAAAATGGGACAACTTATATACCTATATGGTCATCTGACGAATGGACAAGTACAATCACAATTACAGCACAAAGAGAAGAAGTATACAAAAGTGTAAATAAATCTAAAGATAAAATACAAAAGGATAAAAGATGGAATCCAGCGAGGTTTTGTGGTAATCTTTTTGAAGGTTATGGAATAATCTCTTTGACTACGCATTCCGAACCCTGCTCGCAAAGTGAGCGTTGCGTCGCCTTTAAAATGTCTACTTGTCAACTCACAAGCAATTAATGAAGGTCCCATTGCCGATCGATCGTTTATCGTCATACCATGTTATAAATTAGTTATCTCAATTTGTTCAATAATCAAATGAAGACATTCTATAACGAGTTACTTTCCTGGTCGCATGTCTAAAGCTAGAAATATGTCCGGTTTGGAGGTATTTACTTCATTTCTAGTGTAGGTATCTTACAGATAAGTCACTTGTGATTTTATTTCTATAGTTTTTTGCCGGGGAAAACACCCTTCCCATCCGTTTGCTTAGTGCCAAATTTTCACTTTTGTCTTTCATGTTGAAGCCTTGGCCAATTTGGTCATATTAAGTTTAATTATATTCAATAGACTAGATTAAAATAGTACTCTCAGTGCATTTATGTTTTATTGAGCAAATTTGAAGGACCCCATTTGACCTTCGTTACTTATTCATGTTATTTGATTGATATGAATTTAATTTTGTCAAAATTAAATATTGTCTTCCAACTAAATATCGTGTTTGTCTTCTATTCAAAAATGTCAGGAAAACATCAATTTGGCAAACGTTTTAAAGATGACTTTACGCTTAATAGAGATTTTAGTAAGCTTAGCATGTTATCCTTTCTGCTTTCAATCTTTTGAAAGTTACTTGTGATGAAAAAAGTTGGTCAACATATTTGTTTTCTTTTAGCATGTTTGATTTTACAAGATCCTTAAATGGTGTTTTGGCAAATCGAACGTTTTCGAATATCGATTAAGATACTAAGAAATCATACAATTTAGGTACATATATGTGTATGTGGGAAAGCAAAGCAACTATTATATTTGATATTCATCTTTTTATGAAGTCGGCAAGTATTTGCTATAATGATTCAAAGTATAGGTGTCTCTGCTTTGTAAATTTACATAAAAACTTAAGCGTGATTGGAGCAGATAACGTCACGATTTTTAGTCATCTTCTTGATTTTCAAGTTATGTTTTCCATACAGTTTTGGACACTATTTATTTTCCAATACTGCATCATTATCTACAATATTTCCATGGAATGCCCCTATTTATTTTTACATTTTGCTTTGACCAGAACAATTTATTTTAAATTTGGCGCTATTTGTTCATCAAGTCAGATAAAAACTAGCTGTTTTCTCCGCTTTAAAAGTAGATTAAAATGCTTTTTCGTATCTTATTAATAACTTTTAATGATTCAGTGATTGGTATTTCATCTTAGAAAAAATGAGTATCGTTAGCAGACACAGATACCTTGCTACAATTTGAGCTACTATAACATCTCAAGTCGTGTTTGTTGTGCTTACTTATAGAACAGACGAAAGGTTCTCGTTGAAAAATAAATTTAATTGGAGCAGCAAACACTACACATTCCCTGCCGTCAATTAACATTTTCTATTTTATGGCAAGTTATTATTGCTTAGTTATTTTATCATTGTATGGCGTTTGAAGGAATTATGTTGGTGTGTTCTAAAGTATAGCGTCCGGAAAACTAATTTTTTTTAAATAATCTGATTTTTAGTAACAGGGACCCTTTGTAGTTTTAACCTTTTGACCCCAAATTAAATCCAAGCTGTGTTATCTCGTATGTTACCATTGTATGAGGTTTGAACATTTTATATTGATGCGTTCTGAAGTTATCGTTCGAAAACTACAATTTTTGAAACAATCTCTTTTTAGTTGCAGTGACCTTTGTAGCTGCCCGTTTGAACCCCAAATTCAATCCCAAGCTATGTTATCTGGCCATTGTATGAAGTTTGATCAAATTCTATCGATGTGTTCTCAAGATTTCAGCCGCAAACTAAAATTTGTGTAACAATCTGTTTTCAGTAACAGTGACCTTTTTAGTGATGACCTTTTGACCCAAAATCCAATCCCAAGCTGTATTTTTATATGCCACCATTGTGTGAAGTTTGATCAAAATCCATCAATTCCTTCTCAAGTTATTATCTGGAAACCAAATCCGGACAGACAGAGAGACGGGGCGGACAGACAGACATACAGACAAATGAGAACAAATATCATAGTCCCCCTCCGGTTTAAACCGGCAGGGGTCTAATAAAGCAACCTTGTCTTGATAACGAAAATATTCTGATATGACATCATTTGATGTTACTCATGGTTTCACCAATCAATAACATTTAAACCTTACTTCTGAATTTTTCTCCCAAATTAAATATTTCTATTTATGATTTACGCATGTGGGCTTAGTTATGTTTTTCACTTTTAATATAATATACTATATAACTAGATTCAGAATAACAGTATTCAGAATAATATATCATTATTCAAGATTTAAGAATGTTTTCCACGATTAATTATTAAAACAAACGTGTAGATATTGTTATTTAAGCAGTCGTGTCATCGAAACATACATTAAACCCATAAATTTCAAAAATCTTACATAAACAATACCGGATACAATGTGGAGTAAAATTTGGCTAATACCTAAGAATCATTCCTTCTATACAACTTCAACTGAGATTTTCTCAGCAATTGCATCGTCCTCCAGATAGTGACTTGCATGATCATTTATCACAACTCCTTAATAACTGTCCCCTATTGAGATACGGACTCACCTAACATGTCCTTCTTGTAGATCAATTTGAATTCTGTGTTGTCATCGACCATCACAACATTTGTATACCCGTCAACACATCATCACTCTGACTTCATCTTCATCCTTTTCTTAGTGTATCCGCACAAACCCTAGTAGTACTTCTGGTGCTTACGAATATTCTAAAATTCAATAAAAGTAATGATAATGATTTGGTTTGTGAGTTAGACTCAACAAAAAACAATCTACCTACATTTATTTTTAAAAATCAATAATGTATCGTATAGGTGTTAAACTAAAAAATGGGAATAACCGGACTGATCTCCACAACAACTCTCCAGAAACTTGAGTGTAAATAGTAAAATAAAAGCTGAAATACCCCTCAACTACCCTTGCATAATATCTCCAAAATAACGCTGAGAAACATCATTTTGCAATGGGAAGATGTGGTGTTCAAACAATAATTAAATAAATCCCAAATATACAGAAGAAAAGACATAATAGAACGACAAGGTTATGAATAGTAATCACAGGCATAAAACAATAGAGAATATATATACGCAATGTATAGAATAGTTATTCATTTTCCTGATGAGACACCGAAGCACAGACGAAGTCGCTAGAGATCTGCCCACGACCTGGTAGTGTTTAATTGTAGCTGTTTTTTTAATATTCTATAAAAGTAATCAACAAGGATCTTACTATTATTTATAAAAAATAAATATATTGATTCATCTTTTTCTTTAATACTGTTTACCTTGTCTGTGCTTAAAGTCTTTCATATGACATAATGATTACTGAATGTCCGGTACCAAAATTGTGTTATAGTCATTTAATATGGCGTATAATAACATCCTTGTGAATATCGAATCGTCCCTATGTATTCACCGGTTATTTTAATTTGTTTTGAGGTACGATTGACTGTACATATTTCCCTACCGCGCACAAGTGGATTTAACCTATCGGAGCTTTTTGAGCTTAGTCCGAGTTTCAATGTCTGAGGTCTGTATCACACCTACTGCTACCATATTCACCTAGATCCTATGTTCCAAATATACTCTCATGATATACGTTTAGGCAATAACACTGCTACTAGTTTTCCACAATTATTAAGGCATCTCTCTCACCATCAAGCAAGTATTCATAGAGCTATCACCAAAAAGAATACAGATATAGCCGTAATAATCCTTATGTGTTTAGTTAGACCATGTCCGATAAAATGTCTAAGAATAGAACAAAACATATTTTATATTTTATTCTATATTCCCATGTAAGGCCTGTTGAGCTAACAAAGTACCAAAAAACAACAATAGTGATGAAAGCCCAAGAACTTGGATCTAGTAACTCTTTGATGTTTGCATCGATTACGATCCGTGTGCTTCGCCTTGTAGGCCAAACATGCGAAGGAGTTAAATCCTTTCTGTATTATACAATATCAAGACGGCCAATTGTGTTGCTGCCAAAGTCTCTCCAGTCAAAAGTGCTTGACAGCTGTAGACTCACAGGGTAACACGTAATAGATGACAAATTAGTTTTTCACAATCTTCTTCTTCAAATCTGCCCCTTTCTACTTTCAGCTGTAAAACGCTTATACTGGAAGTTTCCAAAAACTTTGCGAACCGACATCTTGAATTTTGAAAATAAATTATCAGGAGGTATATTTCGAGATCGTGTCTATGATGAATTATCTTTTGTATAACCAGTTTGTATCATTTTATTAATAAAGATACCATACAATGAAAAATATAGAACCTTTTGGGAGTACTTCATATATTCTTTTTTATGATCACATCAGAATAAGTTCAGATAGATTGATTCACTTGTGATGCCAAATTTAAAATGGATAGTTAAAAAAGACAAGAGTTAATAAGTGCTTCAATATTCTTTAAAATCGTATAAATCTATGTCAAAAAGGACATGGATACTGACAATTAACATAATTACGAATGCAAAAAATAACGAAATGAATCATTACTTCAATATGCCCCTCATAAACGGCAGCAACATAATTAAAGAAACATAAACAACGACTTCTGTCATGAGCAGACTTCTTGAACAGAGTTAACAAAATTCTTAAAAGATCGCATGTTTCGACTATCATTACAACAAACTATAATGGAAAGATCAGGTCAATACAATGAGGCAAAACGTTTCTGCCTGATATCCTTACCATTTGTTGAATAACTTCCTTATACATACATTCCCTCCGTTTTTGCCTTTTCACAGAAATGGTGAACATTGATCAACTATACTCGTGATTAAGACACATGGACCAAACTGTCCCATTTTATATTATTCCATTTTGTAGCTGTAGAAGGAAGATGCGACCACTAGGAATTGTTGCCTTCCTTTCTTCTTGATAACTGAACGTTATGATACTTTGAGTAACAGATTGACATTGTACCAACATTTAATATTGAGTCGTTATGTTTTACCCCATGGTTCATTAAAACATGAGATAGCTTCGGAAGAAATGAATTCTGAGCTACAACATCTTCTTGTATTCACGGCCAAAAGAAAAGATCATTGTCAATCCAAACATGTAATTATCACCTAGTCTCATGTCACCGGTGTGATTATCCAGCATTCATTATTATTACGTGTTTCCTCGATTTAGTTTTTCGACACTCAAGAGTTTTTTTATTCATATATTGGTTTTATCGAGTATGTAGCTTGAAATTGTATCCGCAAGGACAAAATACTGTGTGATGCAGGATAGCTAAATGTACAATTATAGTAAATATTAAAAGGTGTATTGCAAATTAATGTATTTGAGCGTGAAAGATTAAATATTATACTTTAACAATATTATTAAGAAATGATACGGGTATTTATTTTAATCTATATCTTATAAGTAGTAGATTTGCGTTGATATAAGAAGATACGAAAAAAATAGAAATAACAGCATATAAATACCCTAGAATTTTAATTTGATAAAAGCAGATCTAGATATCGTACTTAAAACAACTAAAAATTACATCTACGACTAGCTAACAAAATCAGCATTAGATATCCTTAATATTCGTGCACTATTCAAAGCAGATAAAATTGTAGCACGCTACTAGTAAAACTTTTTATTATACCGAACAAAGGCTTTACAACGTTAGATGAGGTTTGTAATTTTAATGATGTTCGTTTGACCCTTCCACGTCAAAATTCTATATAGACATGTACGTATTAATCATATGTGAACGAAGTGAAATTATTGATCAAAAGAAGGAATCTATATAAATCCATATTATGCTGTTATTATTAATATCATATTTGAGTTTATGTTTTCAAAACGATTGACACTTAACACCACATGCAGTCATTGGATAGAAGAGACATCGATTTAAAAAACTACCATGTTTTTTACATTACATATAACTAGCCGACGACGTCGACTTTTAATCACTCAAACCTTCCATTTTGGAAGTATTCGTCATAGAAGTAATCAGATAGGATATATATCATAGGCAATTCTGTTATAAACCATATATCCGTCTTGAGGGAACCAATCTTTGCCTTATGTACAGACGGCATCATATAGTCTCAGAACGCAATATTTATGTCTGGATCATGATGTAATCATCGAAATTTAATCAGGTATATTCTCAAAGAGGCTGATTCAATAGAATCGATTAACTAGGTTTATTAATGTGCTAAGCGTGGGTTCACTATTTGTGGCGAATCTATAAAACATTTACAACTGAAGTCGTGGACAGATCCGTTTGACATTTGAGACTAGCAGAAATCGAGATAAAAACCACTACTAATAATTTAATATCAATTTTGTGCAGTGTTACGATTGATGTATATCTAGCCTATCGAGTTTTCGAGATAGTCACAGATAGGATATAATATCATAGTGTGGTTCTATTATATATTATTCCATTCGGTCAACGGTATAATATCAACAAACCTTTGTATAAAAGGTAAATTTGCCATTATCACATTAAAATGGATATCATTGACATTAGAATATGATTTATAAGATATGAATCTCGAAAAAAGATAGAGTATTTGCAACCGATGGCCGTGGTTCTTTAAATGGATAGCCACCACATTTAAGGCTCAACTAGCACCGTCGTTACATACGGCATGCAAAACAGGAGCTACTTTTTATAATTAATAACGATTTTACGAATTTCCTTCAAACATTTCCGAAACAGAACACTATTCATCTTTCTCTTACTAGCAAAGTGATTTAATAGTACAATTTTCCAAATGGTGGAAATGTGTACGAATGCGTCTTGCAAACTTTAAAATTTTTAAAATATATAATCCGATAATGTCATCCTTATAAATTCATTCTTCGACAATATAAAAGTACAAAGTCTTGAGAAAAACCTCCACTAACAAAGAAAAGATACTAGGGGTTCAAACAGAATGTGTTTATGTTGAAGTGATTTAATTACTTTCGACACCTTACAGTTTTGCCCTTGACGGCAAAGCAATAATTACATTCGTGAATGACTATATTTCATTTGTAAAACCTAATCGTTCAGTAGTAGCTTTATATTAATACATCGTATTCTACATTCACGTATTATGAAACCTATAAAACCTATATATGCACGTGTAATTCTTTAAAATTACACAATCGGTAAACTCACCCCATCAAGAGTCAGCACCATATCCATAGACGAGGAGTCGAATAACGTTACATGTCCGCACCCCTGTAATACAATAATGACCAGTCAGAAGCTGCCTTCCAATTGTAAAGCGTGAAACAGTGTACGCTGTATTAAGTAGACTTATAATCACACGGATTGTGCACTTTTAGATAAAATCACGGCATTTTGTACACATGGTGTACTTTAGTGACAGATTAGTTCCTGATATAGCGTCATTTAAGTAACAGTTCATTTAAATCACCATACTGGATTTAAAAACAGCGATCATTCAAATTCGAAAATGTTCAATACAACTACTTTTAAGAAACTCAATATCTCAACACCAAGCAATGAAGGAGTCGGTTACAAAAATGAATTGACGCTGAGCTAATAATTTGAGATGTTATTAGGATACAATGTAATTGAAAATTGTTGTCATGGATATATATTATTACAAACAATCCGCGTTGTAGGCATTTTAACATATTGAGGAAATCTTAACTACGTGTAAAATCTAATATCCTGGCAATGCCTGACAGAATGACCTCCATGAATTCATCAAATAAGATTGCGCTGCCTTCCAATAGTATCCAAATTGGTAAACAATATGTCCATTAGCTTATCTCCACAGTAAATTAGCATTGATTTAGTTAAGTTTATTATTAATTACGTGATATTAGCAGAATTGGATGGGTTTTATCATTTACGCTATATTAAATATTATAGATAAGCATTTGATGATAAGTCATAAAATAAGGCATGGTCAAAATCCGATATTGTCGAATGTTGGCCTGAAAATGTGACATGAGTAACTAATGATGATTTAAGTAATGTTTAAGTTCTAAAAGAAGTAGTCATATTTGAAACTTCCTTAAATGTAGCATAAACTTGCATTACATATTTAAGAGAATGATACCTAAAATATTTGCTCAGAAAAGAAGAATAGTTTACGACTCAATCAAATATTATGATAATCTAATTTACTTACTACAAACTACATTTGTATATTGAATAAAAAGTTACATACCTTGTCTCTGTGTATCCATACTTTATTCACTTGAGCCACTGCAAAATGAATTTGATTATTATTTCATAGGTAACTATACAAAATTAGCATGTTTATATAATGTATCATTACGTAAGTGTTTCATTCTTTAGCATTGTGTTCAGAGAAGACACTCATTGTTGCTTTATTTTATTTCATTAATTTAAAAAAAATCAATACCTTTTGTAGAACGAATAAACGTACCTGACCTACTATACCTTCGGTTATACATTTTGTTATATGCTTAAGAAATGACAATGACTACAAAAACTTTTGAAACAGACACAGCTGTTGTTATGTAATTGTTGATAACATGACAGCTGTAGCTCAAACATTGTAGCTCAAAAGATAATGATGCCGTAGACAGATTTTTTTTTTTTTTTTTTTTTTTGCGGCGGAAAGCGAAGTAGGCGGGTAAATATATTTCTTTCTAAAAGGATTGCTTCTAGAGATGTAGTTTAATTTATTCAAAATATTGGCTTAAACTATGTTGAAAAGTTTACCGTAAAAATTCTTTTTGTATCATGCCCTAGGGTTACTTTTCAGAAAAGGGAAATCAGGCGTTTTTTATAATAAATATCAAAATGTGTACATGTACCTACCGGATTCAACGTGTTTTCTGATCAAAAAGACCAGTTGCTTTTCTGTTTAGTCCTTTGGGTATTCCGGACACATATATGGTATCCATATGTGCTTGTATCTAAAATTAAGATCAGGTAAGTTACTGTATGTGAAATACAGATTAAGTACTTGATCCTAACAAAAGTTTGCGAAAATCCCGTGAAATACTAAATAAATGAATAAATAAATCGTCGAATCACTATTTTTTCATAAAATCAATGAATTAAAGAAAAAAAGAAAAGTTTTCAGCAAAATTATCAAACTTTTTGATGGTAAAAAAAAAGCAAATGCTTAACTAGGTGACTGTGACCTACAACTTCAATTTTACATGAGTTCTTAACAAACCAATGATTTGCAAACAAAATCTAAACAAAAATATCTTTTTTTTTCACTTTACTGTTTAATTATTTAGGACTTTAACAATGGAGAAACCATTCTCAACCTTTTACCTTTGACCTCTGAAATTATCATGACCTATTATCAATAGAAATGCATTAAAATATAAAGCATGCAGATTGTGCTGAGATATAAGGATTGCGTCACCATCTTTAGCATGCCTTATTTGGAAAGCGCACATAACATAGCTGTTTTTGTTGTTTAAAATCTACTTGTTGGTAATAAGTATATAAATATAATTTATGATAATGATTAATAAGGATAATCCTAACTAAACCTTTACACATCTTTTAGTACTTTTAGCCGTTTCAGGGTTCTTCCAAATGTTTATTTAAAGTACATGTGTTTTTTTTTATTTTCATTTTTCAAATACATGTAGGCGTTAAACAGTCTGAAGACTCGTCCTGGAGCGACAAAAGCTCTAAAAGACGTTATGTGAAGTTACATATAAAAACATTTGACATTACAATTGGAATATGCACACAGTTCGCAAACTCCCAAAATACTTTTACTTATCAAATGATAAACCCTATCCACCTTCTCATGTATACATAATACATGAACACTGATTAATAGTTTGACCGAATCTTATCGGCTCTTAAAGGGCCACTACTTATCCGGAAACAATTTGTTTGATTTTCTAAAAACAACACAATAACATCATAAAATGTGTATTGATGGCCCATGATGAGGTTACAACACAAACAAATGCAAGATTCCCTCCGTAATCTAGGCTAACAGTGAAGATTAATTTCGCTGTTTTGCCGTCTGGTGCAGTGATAGTCAACTAACACGCTGTAATTAGGACGACGGCTGGAAAACATAAGTCGACTATTAAATATATTTTAATTTAATTGTTCAGAAAGTGTTTTAAGTGTAGTAAGTTGATAGCTTTGGCTACTCTAAAAATTATCAATTTCATTTTACATCTTACAAAGTAAAGGCCGTTTCGGAAAGGGTTCGATGACCCTTTAATTAGAATTGACAATTCCACAAGTCTGCCAAAACAAGGATGGCAATCTAATTGTGATTCGGATAAGTACGTGTGTAGCCTACCACAATGTAAGATAAAGATCGGTTTAATAGGTTTTCAATGTTCTAAACACACATAAGTACGTACATATTGTCTTTAACTGAACAGAAACGTAATGTGAAAAAAAGAAAACATCAACCACATATTATACTTTGTACTTATTGCATTATTATTATGACAAAATATTTGAGGTCGATTTGAATACACCTTATGCCTGGTTAAGGGAATGGAACGGTATATCAATGCACAGTTGAAGTATACACAACTCGTCAACATGAACTCAATACTCTGGCGCAGAATTTTTAACCTTACATGACAATAAACAATGCGCACTAACTGTGCAAGCTTGTGTTGTTTTTCTTACTGCTATGATAACACAATATATTCCCTCTTTCATACAGGTGGTAATAGTGACTGGTCTCATGCAATACACAATGTTGACAGAGGCTGTATTACATGACTACCCATGCAATACAGCCTCGTGATGTCACAGCGTCAACAAAGCTACTATTTCGTCGGTAAAAATTCAATATTTTCTTTCAAAAACTAGGCTCGATTACATAAGATGCAAACAACTGGATTCGGCGTTTGAAATCACGCAATTTTCATGCATGGTTAATTGACTTGTGGTCGCGTTTATTTTCGAACTGATTTCAAAATGACGGGATATCATAGTTTTTAAAATTGCAATAAAACGTCAATATATGAGAAAATAATACCCGTTTTATGTGGATATGAAGGGTAGGGATGGAAGAGTCTTTTATTATTGCACATCATCGCACTTTTTCAAAATAATTTTCTGAAGTGATGACTCAAACATTTCAAATCATTCCTAGTCTACATTTATTATTCCTTCTGTCAGTAAACACAACAGATTAATCCCATATATGGCAGCATTTCTAAGCTTGCATAAAGTATTTTGAGCCTGTAGACGTTAGTGCACAGAAAAAAAAAATCGGGACCCATAGACATATAGATGTCCACATCTACCGGAAAAATGGGATGTTCTGAATATCATTCAATATGCAGGTGACCCTCATGTAACTTCATGCACAATATTTTGCTGATCACTTAGTGGCCTTAAAATGGTCCTACATGTATATAATACCTCTACTTTGTCATTTTTAAAAACATTTTATGGATGTAAAAAAACCAACATTCAAAGCATATTCGTTTGAATGTTGGGGTATCGATACCTAAAAATTGAGCTCTATGCATTTTTTTCTATTATGTATGTGTTACTTAACAGATATGTAACAATATATTTTAATAAGTTAACCTGGATGTCACTATCATTAATCAAATAGATAGCAATGTATTTTTAACATAAAATAGCAGCAATACATGGTTAGTAGGGGTTATCAATGTTGTTACTTTATAAACTAATCAAATAATCTAATCAGAACTGCAAATGGCAACATTTTCAGCAAAGTGTTATTAAATAAAATCACTACATGCACCATTTTATATAACATATATAACATTTAGAATTTGAACCGAACCTAATTTTGTTTTATTTTTATATTTTATCTTAGGGTGTAAAATTAAAGACGAAGCAATTGCATTTTCAATACTCTAATACCAAAGTCGTTGGGGCGACAATACCTTAAAAATTAAAAAGGCGGAATGTATGCATTTAATCGGTGGTACTTTAAAATCTAGTACAAAACTAATTTGAAAAGATAAAATTGACTGAGATAGCAAAATATTTATGTAACAATGTCGGACTAGACTTGATATTTACAGCTAAGTAAAATTACTTATCGAAACCCTTCCATTCATTTCTAAATTTTCAAGAAAATCTGGCGGAGTCAAGTAGTTCTAATAATGATTACATTATTGAATACAAACCTTTTTGAAATTTCACTGATACGAGACAACATTCAATAGGACCGCACTGTTTGTCCTTATATGCCACTTATCCGGGTATTACATGCCTAAATTGAAACTCTAAATATAATTGGTTATCAGAAACGAAACAATGAATGCCATTGGTTGTGATAAGTTATGCGAAAATATATACGTCACATGATTGTATGTGTGTTTATACCAACATTGAATCATCTCAGAGTAAAGTTATGTTTGATCTTGATCAACATCATATATTATTGTTTAAAACAAACACATTCATGTCCAGGTATCTTTTAATGTGACCTCATCGATTGTTATGATAGATAATACCAATTCACATAGATTAAGATCAGTAAGGTTACATGTATTGGTAATGTCTTTTTCGTAACAATATTACGATGTTATTTCGAGCTATGAAGGTCACGGAAAATATTCATGATCGTTGCATACATCGACAAATGATAAAAAAGTGAACACCAAATATTACTACTATTACAAGCACTCTCAACTGAAATCATGCATTTATTTGACAGAATACACGCTCGTACCATGGGAGAAACAAACAATGAAAATATGATTAATTGATAACCTGTCCGTATACTTGTAAATTACCGAGAAGCTAAATGGCAGTAAACCATTAAACATTTTGAACCATTCATGCTACAATCATTATTTGTGTAGGGGAGGCGTTACGTTTAGTTAAAGATCATAATCACAATCTCGGATCATTAGTTGACAAAATAGACGTGCACATGGACTGTGTAAATCGTGATAAATGTAGCATACACAAGTATACATACCAAGGCCTAGGTACACCCAACACGTATACCCTGGAAGACCTAAACACATTACCCCAAATACAAATTAAAGGAAACAAATGTGCGATTTAAAATAGGGAGTCTTCTGTCTTATCAGGATCAAATAGGAAACATCAATAGGTCCTGTAACACTACATATGGATTATCTAACCTAATACACTGTACTGGGATATGCAGAAAGTAAATACACTGTCAACCATTCGCTCATTTAAAGTCCTTATGAATATCGCTGTACTGAAGGTACATTAAAGGTGCTCCACCTCCGACAGAGCATAAACGATATTCATCATGTGTGAAGGACATTATTTCGCGATCAAATATTATTCTTTTTTTTCAAAATCAATTTTTTATTCTTCCTGGATAAAAATAAATGTGTACAAGTGCATTTTTTATTCATTTTACATATCACTTTACTCTTTATACATATTGTGCATACGGCATACGTGTTTCTATTTTTATCCAATATTAAAATCTTAATGTCATGATGGTAATCTATACTTGCAGCATTTTTAGAGGGGACGTAGGTATAGCAAAATTGTGTTTTGTAAAATTGAAAAAGCAATGTGTTTAACCTACGCAAACAATATTCTTCCTGGTTGTCAGGTGACCATCATCATGGCTGCCAGGATGTTTGTTGTTTTTCAAACGATTGTAAATTGTTTTCAATATTTGTCCGGTTTCTGAGATCAGATGGTAAGTATTAATCCACTCACTATTCACAAGCCAAAGAACCATGAAATTTGAAAAAAAAAACTTATAACAAGATGTATTTCGGTGTGAGAAAGTGGGACATTTAAGGATTGATTGTCAATTTTGTTGCTTGCATTGACTGATGAAGAAAGTTAATCTCGTGCAAATGAAGTGAACTGCGAACTTCGGAACGCTTCTCGAGTTTACACACCAGCACAACATAACATAATTGCATAATGTAGTCACGATATGTAAAGTCGAGAAGCATTCTGAGAGAAAAATGAACATGGCGGTGACGGTTAAAGTAAGTGAGCTACACGAGTGGAGTTTCTACAAAGTACAGGTCATGACACCTCCAAAGGAGATTGTGGATGAACACAGTTCTGGGTACTGTTTACCACCACAAGCGTAGATTTTATGATTTTTCTTGGTTTTTGAGGTACCCATTAGAGCCGAGACGACATTTCGACCGGACAGGGAAATGTCTACCTAGCATATTTTTCGTAAATTTCCCGATTCATCAAGCCATAACTTCGTCAATACTTGGCCAATTTTGTTCATCAAGCACTCAATGGAAAGATAAATTATTTCTCTTTAAGGTAAGATATCCGTCAATGTTGAATAGAATCAATTTATTAAAATAATCGCAGTTTTAAAAAAATAGGTCCGTTTTTCTCGACCGCCGAACTCATACCCTTCATACTATAATATATAAATGTATACTATTGGTTAAACATTTTTCGTGCCAGGTCCCTGTGGTACGGACTACCAAAAGAAATAGTGTCAGACAACGGACCACAGTTCGTGGCAGCTGGGTTTGAAGAATTCCTAAAGATCAATGGCGTCAAGCATAGCAAATCAGCGCCATATCATCCAAGTTCAAATGGTGAGGCTGAACGTGCGATGAGAACATTTAAGACTGGTATGAAAAATTTGGAAGATGAGGAAGGAACATTGAACCAAAAGCTGGCGTCATTCCTATTGTCATATAGGAAAACTCCTCATACGCTTACAAAGGTCACACCAGCTGAGTTATTCATGGGCAGGAAGCTCAGAACTCGTCTGGACATTATCAGACCAAATCTTGAATAATCTGTTCAAATACGTAATCAGCGACATGTCGTGGCCAAGAAAAGTCGCGAAATGGAGATTGGAGACTTGGTAATGGTGCATGATTATCGAGGCACCAACCGAAAACGATCATGGATTCGTGGAGTGATTGTACAGAAGCTAGGACCAGTAACCTATAGAGTACAGGTTGGAGACTTACTGTGGAAAAGACATATTGATCAGATGAGAGATTGTATGGTGGATTGCGAGTCAAAGCCATTACATTCATCTTCACAGAGTAATGCATGTACCGACGACTTGTCACAGCATTTCGTCCCATCGAGTGTACCAAGAACTGAACCAACGGATATGGCTATAAGTCCTAAAGCCTTTGTATCAGTTACCAATCAGCAATGTGAAACAACACCTAAGACTGTTACGAATGGTAAAACCCTGTTAAGCACACAAAAAAACTGTACATGTAGAAACCATTCCTTCGCGTGATAAAATCTATGACCGCAGAGACGCGTTTTCCGCGTCGCGAACATTCAAAACCTAAGAGGTTAATTGAGTCCATGTGAATTTGAACTGTAATTTGTGTTACTTTTCTGTTATTGTTATATTGACAGTTGAAGATTATGCAAGGAGTATAATTAGGTTAATTAGGTTGTGTTCAGTGTTTTACAAGACTGATATTCATGAACTGTGCTCTATCATATTTGCTCAAAATCAGTTGAAATGAGCTTTAACTATTATTACAGATCAGAATATTGGTTTATTGGTTTGAAAGGGGGAAATACTTAACATTATTTGTTATGTCTTACTAAGTTTATGATAATGGTAAAAGTGCACATTCGTGTGACTATCCTGTATTTTGTATATACCTATCCGAACTAACCGGATACGGGAGTATGTTTGTATTCTGCACACATGCGCAGTTGAATAAACGTGGGAGCCATGATGCTGTGAACCTTCGATGGTGTTGATTTCTATGTTTGGTTCAATCCGTCCTTAAATGGGTATTTAACTCACGTAACAGACACTACAAATTTGGCGACGAGGATGTAAAACACCAATGTGATGGCGCAGGCAGTTGATTTTACGGATTTGGGCAGTATTTCAAAATTGACACGACTCAAATTTCCACGTTGGGATATCGATGGGAAAAATGGATGCGGTCATTTGAACTTTACGCTACAGGCAAAGGAGTGTGGACAATGCGGTACAAAAACAGGCATTATCATTACACTGTGTAGGTCCGGCGGTGTAAGACATATATATATATATATATATATATATATTTGAGATTAACCCCCATGTATAGTTTTTTTTTTTTTTGGCGTTCACTATATTTTCCACCTTGGATGTTAGAGCGCCGGGTGAAGGAGAAAACGTGTATACCGTTACCAAAGACGTGTTGTTAAGATATTTCAGGCCTCAAGTGAACGAGACATTCGAAAGGTCGCAATTCAGGGCCATGTCACAAGATCCAGCTGAATCGATTGAACAATTCATCACAAGACTACGTGAAAAAGGTCAGTTCTGTAATTTCATAGACATGAATGAGATGATTCGTGACCAAATCATTAAGAAATGTAGTTCAAGTCGTCTAAGGAGGAAGCTACTCGAAAGACGTAACGTTACACTCCATCAAATACGAGAACTAGCAAACGCATTTGAAGCGGCGCAAAGGGAGGCAACTTCAATGGAAACGCATGAAACGGTACGGAAAGTTAGTGCAAAAGATACAGAAAAGAAACGTCAAAGGTCTGGGTTACCAGTCTAAAAAATCTGAGGATAGCAGAACGTGTTTTGCATGTGATTATTCTGGACACCTAAAATCTGATCCATCCTGCCCTGCTAAGACTAGGAAGTGTAACCAGTGTAAAAAAGTTGGACATTTCGCTTCGCTATGTAAAACTAAATCAAAACAACACAATCATACTCGTGTGAAGCAAGTTGACGATGATGATGACTCTAACGATGAATTTCTATTCAGTATTGATGCAGGTGATGATGCCAGTTACATAAATTTAGAACTGGGAGGCGTCAAAGCAAAATTCGTGATTGACTCTGGTGCATGTGTTAATGTGCTAGACCAACAGTATTGGAAGTTGGAACCAGCTGAAAAGGAACAACATCAATGTACGTGACCAGAAAATCAAACCAAGTAAGAGGTTATTTGCATATGGGATCGACGTTCCATAAACTGTAGTAGGAAGTTTTGTAGCAGAGGTCATGGAGCCAGAATCTGGAGTTCAAAAGACAGCCGAGTTCTTTGTTATTAAGGAAAAAGGAAAGGCGTTGATGAGGAAAGGAACAGCTAAAGATCTGGGAGTAGGACCAGAAAATGTGACTGTAAGCTCAATTCGAGAAAAGTACCCAAGTGTTTTTGAGGGTATTGGAAAGCTTAATGACTATCAACTAAAGCTACCTATTGATAAAACTGTAAAAACCAGTTGTGCAAGCTGGTAGGAGGATGGCGTATTCGTTTAGGGAGAAGGTTTGAGAAAAAAACTGGACGAGCTTGTACGCGGAGATGTCATCGAACAAGTGGCAGGTCCCACTGAATGGGTGTCACCAGTTGTTATTGTACCCAAGTCGAATGGAGATATCCGACTATGCGTTAAATGCAAAAACCCAAGTTATAGCAGATGCTAGTCCTGTTGGACTCGGAGGCGTGCTCGCACAGCTGAATTCGAAAACGGATAATCAACATGTGGATGAGCCACGTGAAAAGGAGTTTGACCTTCCTCAAGGTCATGATTCGGAACAAGAAGTTCATCGCTACAACTCGGGCAACTTACCAGAGGAAAACTCCATCCAGGAACAGGAAGAAACGACGTTAGATACCGACGCCGACCTGGTGACGACAACTCCAGTGACGTCGTGCCACTTCGACGATCAGCGCGCACCACACAAGGACAGTTGCCAACGAGATTTAGAGACTACGTAAAATAATCTTGTGAATATGAACTACATATGATAACTGATTTAATTTCTGGAATTCATATCAAGCAAATATGTGGAAAATAGTGTTTTATAGAACTGTGATAAATGACGGACAGTAAAATTGAAAAAGTCGTGGAAAAGGTGAAAAGTTAAAAATATGTTTATTTGAAGCAGATAATTCAAATATTGGTAAAATTATTTTTATTGACTTTTAAATGGTTTATGTGATTAATCAAAACAGTTTAATCAATAATGTTATGACATTAATTTCAAAGTTAACATGGTAATATTTTGAGTGCTAAAATATGATATGAAGGTTCTTTCATTTAAAAGAAAAAAGAAAGGCATTGTGGTGTCTTACTACGTTTATGATAATGGCAAACGTACACATTCGTGTGACTATCCTGTATTTAGTATATACCTATCCGAACTAACCGGATACGGAAGTATGTTTGTATTCTGCACACATGCGCATTTGAATAAACGTGGGAGCCATGATGCTGTGAACCTTCGATGGTGTTGATTTCTATGTTTGGTTCAATCCGTCCTTAAATGGGTATTTAACTCACGTAACAAACACTACATTATTGTACAAGTCATTATCGAGGTGGTAATTGTCATTACATATAGTCATAGTGGTATTTAGTACGACTAACATTGTATGTGTATTTGCGCATGCCTATTGAGTTGTTACTGACTGCCCGCCACATTGGAATAAAGTGTGAAACATGTGCGCCGTGTTTGTTCCTGACATAACATCTAATGAAAGCCTACACCCGGACATTTTATATACCACAAATGCTAAACTTTTCTACAGTTTTGACAACTCAATACTAACAATTAAATTACATTAAGCCATTCCCAATTAACTTCCAAAATGAACACCATGACATATACCAGTGACCATTTAAGTTGAAATAACATGCTAATTTTACATGCCTTTACTCTAACATTGTGACTGAGTATCGAAACCAGCATCATAAATAAAATCATGATCAGCACTACTTCTTTGTTGCACCTACATTAGGAATGAATGTGTGACTCATAAAATTAAAGTAAAAAGACAGCAAATTGAATCACACAGAATATTACTTAACCGTATAATTTTAATTGACCTTTAATACTTAGTTGTCCAACTGAGAAATTACAATGCAGTTTTGTACCTTAAATCCCATATGTATATTTATTTCATTTATTCATTGTAGGAAAGAGGAAGTGTGTGACTTTTCATACAAACAAATTTCTAGCTATACATGTAACTATAGCTATTACAAAATAGACTTGTAGCTGTGTCATTTCCTGAACTGTGAATCAAGGTTAATATATAAGGTCCCATGATGTAACTGTTGTAGTTAAAAATTCGAATTTGTCCAAATAAGTAGAACACAAAATGATTGAGGTGATTATATAATTTCGTGCTTGTTGGTAAATCCTTTGCTGTTCAGATTTAAAATTGGTTCCTGTATGTACACGTCTGTTATACCAAAACACAAGACCTGGCAAACAAATGCTTTAGTCAAAGTATGACGTCACATATTGAGATCAATGCACATGCATAGCATCTATTCGTTTTAAATTTTTTTTTTAATTATTATTTATAATGGAAATACTTAACTTGCTATGTAAATAATATGATTATCACTTTAATTTATGATTGATATCACCTGAGAGTAACTGTGTCCCTACAACTGTCCTAATATTGAGAATTCATTAATGAGATCTCCAAGAACATAAACATAAAATTATTTAATTATTAATGAGGGTTGACTTATATCACTACTTCATTTGGAGTTGAAATGTATGTTAATGGTGTCATGCATAAGTTTGAATGATAGTTGTAATAGGAACATGAATAGTACCATTCTTATAAAATGTGAGGCAAAAACACTGTGATTTAATTTTTAAAACTTAATTCTTTACCTGTAGAATTATATTCCTTGAAACAGCAGATATCAAACCATGAATTCAATGACTACATATTAAATATTTATAATTATATATATCTTACAATTGATACAAATTTCTTCCTTCGTTTTAACTATATATTAATAAAGTACTACATTTTAAAATAAATGTATACAATAACAATTACAATCCACCATTATGTGTTTATCTAGGGATCTGACAACCAGCTAGGAATACATGCATACATGTACCGGTACGTCCATTTCAATTATAGTTTGAATCTAGATATATAGTAGAACAAGTGAATCGAATACGGGGGTTTCGAGATCCCAAAACGACGTGAGTATAGTACTATTTACCGTTGATTAGTCCCACCTTCCGGTGACTATGACGTCGTCATGTGTAAAACATTATGAGGGAACATGGATATGATGGAAGGTTTGATGGGGGTAAATATCTATTTCTTGAAAACGGACATACCATCACTCAGTGTAAGTAGTTAAACTGAACTCAAGCCAAAAGTGTTTCTGGTCCCAAGGTTGAACCTCGTGTAAGTTAGTCATTTCAAATAATACAATACAACACGATTTTGGGAAGGATTTGTCTAGGATTCGCCTGGTGTCCGATCAATTTGCTAACACGGTATCATTTTATGATTCGAATTGTATTTTTTTCTATTATTCTTGTATTAACACTAAATATTTTGAAATGAAAAAAATAAAAATAATAATATTTGTTCAGATTTACAGTATTTTACATGTGGAAGTGAATTGATTTGCAGTTTTAACACATCTACTGCTACATATATTATTAACCTATTATTAAACTATACATATTATACATCTGTAGTATGTAATTGATTGCTTACAAAATGACTGATTGAATATAGAATTATTCCCAGAAATAATTATTGGCGTATTAATTTGACAAACTTACGTTAATGAAATATTTACAGGTTGTACTTCTACACTTTCATTTTACTATACCTAGGGTAAAACACAACGTCAATATATCTCGATTAAATTAATACATATAATCAAAAACGTTAATTATCCATTTTTGGGGGAAATATATCCTGTTTTTGTAAAACATTAATTTGGAAAAAAAAACTCAAATC
Source organism: Argopecten irradians (assembly GCF_041381155.1). NCBI lineage: Eukaryota > Metazoa > Mollusca > Bivalvia > Pectinida > Pectinidae > Argopecten > Argopecten irradians. The sequence goes on along the minus strand of NW_027187675.1, from coordinate 42,918 downwards.
TTACCATGTCTTTGATGGAACTTAGTGATATATATGTGTGATATACATGTGGTTCTTCAATATATAGTGTCTATTTTAACGATCAAGTGTAAATCTGGCATTTTTATCTTATCTTTGTATGTAAGTACTGTATGCACTATTGCGGAATATGTGTCCGTCAATCACCGGGAATTCTTTTGTAAAGTTGAGAATGAATTGTTGAACAAGACAAATGTTTATTTGATTCACTGCCAAGTGTGCCCGAGTCCTACAATTAAACACAGACATAGATCAATGCTAGACAGAGGCTTCGCCTCGGCGCGATAAAACTTATTTCTAGACCTAATAGTCTTCCGTATTAGGTCACCATCAGACTGTGTAACTGTCACAGATTGAATGACAATGAGATGACGACACCGAAATTATGTTACTGAAGATTTATTTACAATAATTTAGCACTGTCTTTCCTGGCCAATTATCTTATCCACGATACATAAGTCCAAAAATATACATTACACACAAAAGGTCTTACGTACGGCGGCGTATTAGGGCCACTATGTAATTTTATTTATTTTGTACGTACAAATTTAGTACTAATCAAGATACTAACTTATACGTACAAGATGAATAAAATTACATAGTGGCCCTAATACGCCGCTGTACAACTTAGTATCTTGTACGTACAAGATATTATATTGTACGTACAACTTAGTATCTTGTACGTACAAGATAGTATCTTGTACGTTCTTGTACGTACAAGTTATTATCTTGTGGATACAAGTTATTATCTTGTACGTACAAGTTTATTTTGTTGCACGTACAAGTTAGTATATTGCACGTATAAGTTAGTATCTTGCACGTACAAGTAAGTATCTTGCACGTACAAGTTAGTATCTTGTACGTTCAAGTTCTTACCAAATTGAGTCGATCTGCTGTTCGCCACCGAAGAATTAATGTTTCATAATTTTTTTTATTTGACTTTGCCGGATTATCAATTAAGACTGTTCATGTATAATTTTTGCATTGTTTTGAAACTTGCGTTGCATAGTTGCTCCAATATAGTGGACATTGCAGAATCATATATAGTTAACTCAACTACCCTTTATGTCAGGGTTCTGTGTTTATCAAAATCTGTCAAGTAGTTTAGGAGGAGTACGCCGGACAAAGTTGTGTCTACAGACAGACAATCAGACGGATAGATGGGGCAACACGATTTCCGTATACCCCCATAACATCTTTGCGGGATATAAAAACAGGAACAGACGAATTCATATTTTTTTTTTAAATACTTTACACTTAAACTATCATTGAAAAAACTAAGCTTTTATTTTACTTCAGAATACTAGTATTGGAAATAATTAATTTCACTCCGATAAAAATCCAAGGTATTATGCCCTGTATGGAATGATACTGATTGCACAGACAACAAAAGCAAAACAAATTATTTGTTTTTGTGTTTATTAGACATATATAGGGATTGGATTGCGCTTTTGTGTTAACCATGCTTGTATGGAGCAATTCCTCTAAGAATTAAGCGTTAGCGCCCCATATTGAATATATTTTTAGAGGAATTGCTCCATGCAAGCATGATTAACATAAAAGCGCAATCCAATCCCTATATTTACACTCATACGACTTTTTTATATATGGTTTTGTGCTATAAAATCGTCATTTGAATTTGACGTAATTATTCAATAAAAGTCCGCCAAAAGTGAGAGGAGCTTACTCAATTGAACAGCGAAAGATGACTCTTCACGTAAAGTAGAATTATTCATCCGCGACGACAATAAAGTTCAATATTTCATTGTTAAACATAACATGACAAACAAAGTAAATTTCAGAGAAAAATTTTATTTCATCTGATCAGAACTTTAAATATATATTCAATTTTGCTAAAAGTTAATATAGCGTAATTTTACTCGGCCACATGTGTGAACTCGGTGACCGTTTTTGTGCAGCCAGGCGAAGCTGACGCACGCTTACACACTGGATATTTGCCGAAGTTGTCCAAAAACCACGATGTTCAAGTAAGTTAACGTGTTTGAGATTGTCGTCTGACTTGACGATGATTTCATCCTTGGGAACCATGTGATTATATTATCTACGCTTAGCTCCATCGCCATCTACAGACGGAACATTTTTCACTTGTGTTCGATGGCGCATGGGTACAATCAAACGTATTTGGTGGGTGACGCGTAACTGTCCCAACACGTGGTTTTACTAGCGGTGCATGTTTTGATAATACACATGATTAAATTCTCAAAGAACAAAGACAAGGTGGATATGTTTATAACTGACCTCTGTCAGAGGGTCTCACGCCCGTCCACCCCAAAGACGCGATTCGTTAGGACCGAAACACAGACACAGAGGTATATGTTTACATTTGACAGCAATGCATGTCGGGGTATTTTTTCCCGTTTCTTTATACAATTGTTAATTTTAAAAATGTTGGTATCATATATAAATATAAAACTTATATGTATTGTTTACATTTTTCCAAATTTCTATGAAAAACAACAATATACACGTAATGTTGCGCCAAAATGTAAACAAAGCCATCTACGTACAAGATACTAAGTTGTACGTACAAGATAATAATTTGTACGTACAAGATAATAACTTGTACGTACAAGATAATAACTTGTACGTACAAGATACAAGATACTGCTTTGTACGTACAAGATACTAACTTGTACTTACAAGATACTAAACTTATACGTACAAGATGAATAAAATTACATAGTGGCCCCTAATACGCCGCTGTACAACTTGTACAAGATAGTATCTTGTACGTTCTTGTACGTACAAGTTAGTATCTTGTACGTACAAGTTAGTATCTTGTACGTACAACTTAGTATCTTGTACGTACAAGATACTTATTTGTACGTACAAGATAATAACTTGTACGTACAAGATACTAATTTGTACGTAGAAGATACTTATTTGTACGTACAAGAAAATAACTTGTTCGTACAAAATAATAACTTGTACGTACAAGTTAGTATTTTGTACGTACAAGATACTAAATTGTACGTACAAGATACTAACTTGTACGTACAAGATACTAACTTGTATGTACAAAATACTAACTTGTACGTACAATATTCTAACTTGTACGTACAAGATGAAGAAATTACATAGTGGCCCTAATACGCCGCCGTACTTAAGTACAGAATAGATAAAATTAATTTATCTCATATGGTAACGATACGTTGTCCAAATTAACTATATGATAGGATATGAAGTAAAGGGATAATCTACCATTGGGATCACAAAAAGTTGTAAATCCTCGGCGTTTACTACATTTTGTGACCCTCGGGTAGAAAATCCCTATCCTTCAGATCCACATGTCACGGATTGGTTTTAGTTTCTTAATTTTCTGTCAGTTCGTTTCCAATTTGTTTACCTCTCGTTGTAACGCATTTGTCTCGCAATGTTTCAAATTATATTCTTATGCAAATTATAGCTGTAAGTTAGCATTTGCCGCCTGTTCTGTCTGCTTACTGGTGACACTTTGCACGTTCTTCGCGTCTACGAAGTGAAAGTACAGTAGTCAGAAAATAGTAGAAAATTTTGTAGTCGGGTGTGTTGTTGGATTCGGCCATCTGATTAGACGTTTAGTGGGAATTGTATATTCGGGATTTACATATCACGCCATGTCTGCGAGGGGGGGTACAAACAAAACTGTACACGTATGTGGGTCGCTATTATGATCTTTTCCTCTCTTACTTAGGTATAACTTGAGTGGTTGTTAGATAGGCTTTATGCATATAGGGGTGTATAGGAATTTTAGCGGAATGAGGGTTGGGAACGTCCTCAAAGGGGTATCTGTCAATGTCATGTTTAGAGTGTCGTGTCAATATGTGTAGTTGAACCGCTGCGGTTAATTGTTTGCTTTCGTAACACCTGTGTCATTTTTTTGTCTCCGTAAACAAACGTTACTGTCGGTGTTTAAACGCCCTTTGTCCTTTCTTCCAGTGTTTTGCCTTTGTCTAATGAGCTCAGGAAAATTCTACCAATGTGCATTCAAAACCGTTGTCAAATTCCATTATATATATAATGGCCACATAGAATTATCTTTGCCTATGTAACGGAATGCATGAAGCTTGTTTTTGGCTTGGACAATCCTATCTGTAAATTCACTTTCACCATGCCCACGGTCAGTGATGGAGGGTTATTCCTCTCAATTTAGGCGATATAATAAAGTTATCTTACATAAACACTATATGCCATTGTGTGATACTCTTCCTTGTTTGGCCAAAATCACCGCATTGAAATATCATGGTCAGTAATCGTATCATTATTCAACGTATGCATTACTTTATATAACTGATAAGACAAAAGCATATCATGCCATTAATTTATTATTAAAAATAAACGTACACTAATATATAAAAAAGGAAATCTATAACAGATATTTAGTGCATATTTAACATGTAATCTTACATCATTATCCTTGTTATTATATTTTATCTTGTTTACCAGATAGCCCAGCTTATATCGAATTGGTCAGCCTGTTATAATTAGGCATGTTTCTCAGTTGTTTATACAACGTGACCTTTGCTGCCGTTCGTGTTAATTCCAACGATAAAATGTTCTAATATAAATATTTTCTTCTTTTTTTCGGTTTTTTATCTTCATTTTGGTAAGTTTCCAATTTTATATAAAGCATTTTCTTATTTTTACTTTGCTAATTCGGAGCACATGTGCAAAATCGTATATATATGTAGCTAACAACCAATTTACGGATAACCCAAATGAGTTTAATAGTAATGTATTAAGTGTTGAATGTTTGAATTTGCCCTATAACTACAATTATATCGTAAAATAAGTATTCAGTTCAGATTTGATATGCATATCATACTAAAAGTGAAAATTATTCAATAACAGTTGAAGTGAAATTATAATACAATACCAACTATTTCAAAACTGAATTCAAATTGTTTCATTGTTTAAAACTAATGATGACTGAATATTCTCTTAATCAAAGTTAAATATTTTAGTTATATATCAAATGCATTTCTCATGTATACGGTTCTTTATTAATGAATGCAATCTTAACGCAATATATCATAGCATCACCACATTTATACAGACAAAACAGATCAAAGATAGAAAACACACTATAATTTAGTTGCTTGTTGATATGAAGAAATCAAATATAACATACTGCGGCAACGTTCGGGAAGCAAATTTATCTAAAACGCAAAAAAAAGTAATTATTTCTAGAAAAATTAATATCACATCCGATATGTTTTAAGATCCATAAAAATTATCACAAAATAACCCCGGTTTTAATATCTTTTTGCGGGACCACTTTTAATTTCCATTTAAATCTATATACAATACTAGAAGTAATGATTTTAGTTAACAATAGGTATAATACATAAATTAACAAGCTCAAAATATTAACACATCAAGGTCTTTATAAAATAACAAAAAAAAATATTCAAGAATTGAGATTGTTTTTCTGAAAAGGAAAATCCGATATGTACATGCAGGAAACAATGCATGTTGTGTGATTAAAGTAAGGAATGACTCATTATACTTTCTTTTCACATTAATGATGTGTACTTACAATAATTATAACACAGAATTCTAAAAAAGCATTAACTCCCTGCAGACGAACTAATGTCATTTCAAAAAAGCACTCTTCTAGCTTTCCATTAATATGCGTTCATTTTTAAAGGGTGGATTTTTGTTTCCTTTTAATAGAAAACAGAAGAGAAAAGTTCATTTTTATTATGCGTTTGGATTAGAACATCATTAACAGGTTGTAGTAAACGACCCACAAAGTCATGAATTCCATGTCAGTATCACTAAATATCAGTACTCTCTTAAACTTTTAATGGCGTCCTGTTTGCTGTATGTTTTCCAAGATTCAGGAATTTCAGCCTTCTTAATCTCATAATGTTTTAGCTAGATCTTCATTAAACCTACACATCACCCAAGCCCAGTATACGGAGGAGGAGATATCAGGAGAAGGTGGGATATCCCAATCTGGTGCGTACTTTATATATAATCCGTGTAGGGATGATGCTCATCAGTGGTTCCGCTTATCTCACAAATGTCTGAATCACGTTTACATAATGTACCTTTACTCCCGCATTTAAACTTAGCAGTGGATTGAACTAGAAACGAACAGTTCTCACTAACTGTAACCGTAGTTTGTGAGTTACGCCAACCAGCCAATCCTGAAGGACGATGTTGTATACAAGAGTGTGGGGTACCGTCATGGTAGTGGTTCCATTTACATGATTCCTTACAGAAAGGGCAAATACTTTTACATCCCCACAATTTATTCATGACCTTTTGGTAGGGAGTAGGGCTCTGCCATATTACTGAATTCGCAGTGTCTTTTGAAAAACGTTTCTTTAATTTTCTTTGGTATTTTTTTCTAAATCTTCAATCAAACTTGTGTCGAAAGTCGTTCATGTCTGACACGACTTGTTCCCGTACCAGATAAAATGCATCATGACTAATTGGTAACTCATCTTTTGTTTTATCTTGAAAAATGACTGAGCCATTCATTTAGAGGTACGTCTGTCTGTATACTGATAACTTCTGAAAGCTTTTTTAATATCACTCTCGTTTTCGAATTAGCTAATTCATGATATCTAGCTTTTTTGAAGCATTTTTTATTGATAAACTCCGTCATCCAACGAAATGAATATGTGTACGTATCATTTATATATTCGATATACAAGTTGAATTCATTTTTCTCTGCAAGATCCTCCAATATTTTGATGCAAAGTTCGTGTTTTTTAGCTAAAAACTCATCAACTATTTCTGTAAAGATCATGTCTGGTAATTGCTGCCTAACGTACTCTTCGACAGTTTCACGGATTATTTCACAAAATCTGTTTCTAGCCACTATATCTGAAGACTTTTGTTGAACGATATCAGTAAAATGTTCCCAAACTATTGTTTTGTGTTTCTCAAGTTTTGCTGTTATACTGTATTTTTCTCTGTACTGCTTTTGGGGATTTCTCAAATAGCGGTTTTGCATGACGAAATGCTACGACATTCAGCTTCAATTTACATTTGTCTGAAATAGTAAAGTTGTCTTTCATTTCGTTATTAAATATATCAATCTGTTCTGTGATACATTTTGTCATTTCCTTAACTTCGGTTTTATTGAATTTCCAGTCTGATTTCGATAAATCTGCTAGTTTAGTGTCATATTTTCTAAATATCATATTTACCAAATCAATGACCTGAATATTTCGCTGTGGATTTTTCATCAATGGAAATTTCTCCAAAAAATGACGTGCTTTTGATTTTGCTTTGGTGAAATCTGTAAAATCAAATTTGTCTAGACTTCCATGCAAACAAAGTTTTCCATCTGTTGCCGGTAATTGATACTCTTTAAATTCTTTCTCGATCAATTCCCGGTATTTCTGATATGTATCAAATAATATTTCTTTTAAAGTATCGTCTATATCTTCGTAAACTTCTTCGTACACTTCCCATTGTGACACCCAACTGTTCCACATGGCATTAAATGTTTCGAGTATCTTTGTATCTGTTGAGTGATTTTCTATCATTTCTTCCGCTGACTTTGTAGCTTTTCGCAATATTTCTCTTTTGTTTTTATCCATAGTCTTTTGCATTTCTAAGTCTACTTGGCAGTGCTTTTGTATAGTATTCATTTCTGTTTGCAATTCATAATCTAACATTTTGAATTGATTCTCCCAATTGTTTAGTTTCGTACATTTCCATTGTATGAATTTCGATTTACTGTCTTCGAAAAGGTTCTCCAATCGACCCCTTATAAAAAACTTCTTTATCACGAAATAGGTTTATATACGTCTTTCGATAACTTTGTTTGTCTCTTGAAAGTTCTTCACAAGAATTATACTTCTTCAAATGTCCTTGAAACTGCCTTAATATCTCAATTTGATAACATTCGAGTTCCCAAACAAAAGCATTTAACTTATCCTCTAAGAGGTTGTAATTTTTCATTTCTACGCTATTTCGAAAACTGAAAACAAAATCAATGGCCAAAATTCCATTCCAAAGATCTCGTATATGACAAAAACTTTCAAGAAAACCATAGAAGTAAGTGTCTCGTTCATTTACATTTTCAAGTATTTTTCCTTTTTAAAACTTTGACGCTTTTACTATATCCCTCATTTACTGTGGCCATTGGGAGCTCACCTCTCCACAGAGTCGGCAAATACAGAATATGTTGATTGTTGTCAAATTCAATGACTTGTTTAAATTGTGTAATATTTGAAACATTTTCCTCTTCTGCTGCCTCTCTTGTCATGATATTCAGGGTTTCTTCTAACTTATTACGGGAATGAATTAATTTCCCAGCATTATGCGCCGATACATTGTTATGAACGAATATGCAAGACTGTCTCATTTTCAATTTCTGATTTGCTAATGTCATTTTCAGGAAACCATGTACACAGATTTGAAGAATATCTTTGATTTCGCTGGTAATCTCCCCTTGTATATTGATAATAACTATGTCTGCCATTCCTATCACCATGGTAGCTAACGCATTGTCATGATGGTAAGCTATATGACCAACCTCTTCGGCTCTAAGTCCTTCTGTGTCTACGACTAACACATAATCAAAATTGAACTGTCCGGTTTCTACGGGCATAAGTTGCATGTATATTCCCCTTGTACATCGGCCAGCACTTACTGAGAACGATAACCCAAACATGGCATTTAGCAAAGTTGACTTGCCAGAACTTTGAACACCAAGGATAGAAAGCGTCAATAATCTGTTTTTGCCCAATGCATTATTAAGTTCAGTAAAAACTGCCTTTATCCATGTTATAGGTATGTTGGCCACGTCCCCGTCCATTAATTCAAAAGGATATCCTAAAATGATTGATCGTGCAGCTGCTTTAGCATATTTACTGCCATCAAAACCATTATTAGTGGAGCTGTTTGCTTCATACACTTGTCCTAATTCACGGAAGAAATGCTCAATTCCAAATGATGCATCGCTAAGATTTTTTTCTGCGTTTTCAACTTCTGTCAATTTGGATTGGTTATCCTGTGTCTTAAAATCGTCATATGCTTGTTGATACTGCTTTCTGTATATCGGAATATCTACCCTGGTCCATTCATCAAGATTGAATTTTAATGTTTCAAGATAATAATATAATTCTACATCATCAAATGTAACAAAAGCATCAATGAATTTACTCATTGCAGTCTGACATCTTGACATATCCTTGAACATTTTTAATTGACTGAGCCTAATTTTTTTCTGTCGCTTTTGAAGCTCGCCTTTTGCTTGGCCACTAAAGTGACCTGGCTTTTTGAATTCTTTCTCTGTATCCGAGAATTCTTTCCAGAGGTTTGTTTGAAGTGGTGTAAATCTGGTTTTCGCTTCTTGCAGAGGTGTATCTTTTACTGCGGCATATAGGGCTTCTGCTGTTTTGATCGCACCATCGTGGTGATCTGTGTCAACACTTATATCCATCTCTCTAGCATTTTCACATATCCCAATTAGTGTACTTGGCTTCGCTTTTTGGAGTACCGTTTGAAGAACGAGAAGTATCGATTCTTTAATCTCTGACATGCTGACATATTTTACTTTAATAAAATCAACCCGACTTTCACCTTGTAACCCACGGCTAGCTTTCAGTGTTTCAAACCAATCATCGGTTACATCATCATCTACTAGAAATAAAACATGAACACATCGCTCGATTGTGTTAACCAAGTCGGTACTTTCTAAGGTTTTAACATCTGTCACTATTATCATGATGTCAGAGACCGCTTTTAATAACTCAGTTTGCTTCTCGTGCTCTGCAGAGTCACCCCTGAGATTTAAAATCTGTGTTGTTCTATTTAAGCTATCACCTTCTTCTGATTTTGAGGATGGGAAGTACCATGCGGTTTCTATCAGCCCTCTACTGTAATATTTTTCATTCGAGCCACATTTACAGTGAAAGTTGAAGAAAGTTTGAATGCTGGTTTTATGTAAGATGTTATTTGCAATTTCCGATTTAGATATTTTTTGGACGTCCTAGCTTCAAAAACGAAACAACATGTTGTTCAACATTACCAATACCTTGGTCCATTGTTCCATCATTTACTGTTAATGCATGAAGTGGCCATAGGGAAAAGATGAGTTTTTCTGACTGAATGGGGGAAGGATAAACTATAGGTATTGCCATATGACACATAAACATTTTTGAACAAACAATACATTTTAACTGTGGACTTAGACAGTGGAAAAATGAAAGCAGTAAATCAATTGGATTATGTTTGTATGCTTTAACGTGACTTTTTCGATTATAGAAGGCATGATAAACACTTTCTCTTCCTGTGTGTTCTAACATTATCAATTTACGCACAGTAATGAAGGGTACATCCGTGGGTGTCACTGCCTCCTCTTTTTCGTCCCTAGTTATTTTCATTACTTCGTTGAAAGTAAGCTGACCAGGAAAGTATTTCTCCAGTTCGAAGTATTTGATTATGTCCTTCTGATCTGAAAAAGAATTTTTTTTTGTAACATTCATTACCGAATTTATAATTCAATAATTCTATGACACGGTCGAGTACAATTTCTGATTATGACATGCACTGTCAGCGATAGTCTAACCGAACGTTATTCAAACACTTTGTAATATAGTTAATATATATTGTTAATACGAAATATACGTTAAAAAATTGAATTAAAATAATTTGGTGGTTATATCAACAAAAAGGTTTAAGAATGTTAAAATAAATTAAAACAGATCAATCATTTTAAGCTTCTGGTGTACAGATTATCTTTCAGTCATTATCTTTATGTACTCTTTTCAATGGTAAGTATCAGAGAAGCACTCACCTGGTTTTTGAGTTGAAGGGGAGACTGGTATATGAACTTGCGCCATTAACTTATCTTTTGGTGTTTCAACTGCTCTTGTGCTTGTCTTCGATTTTATTTACAGATGCTTCATTTATGAAATGCCAGAAAAGAGCATTGACAAGTACATTTTTTAGTTAACTGAAAGTGCTAATTACTAAAAATGACAAATAAGACTTTAGTCAAGATACGTTTTGGGATTCAACAATCGTTCAGTTGTGGAAATAACAATGATTTTTTTTTATTTAAATGATTTCACAGGGAACGCTTATATTTGACAATCTTCAATATGCGATGACTGATAGGTTAAATACATACACTATTTATGTTAAGGGTATTATTATATTATTTAAAAAAAACAAATGATCAGGAAGACCTTTATTTCAACATATAATCACATTAATTATATGACTGAATGAAGTTGAACAAATAAGTAAAGCTTTTGTTAATGTAATAGAGTTGATAGGTATTTGCACTATCATTCCGATAATTACTTTCATAAGACAACAGTCTTTTCCGTCTGCGTTATGTGTCCTAGCGACCCTGCCTGGTTATCCCATTAGTCCGACCAGCGGATTTAAAAAAAAAACATACTTTAGAAATTCCCCGAATATTTGTAATTGTGAAATTACTAATAACTGAATAAAAAACGATCGCAAAGTGTTGTCAATGAACCATGTGAGAGAAACCGGAAGTAGGTACATGTGATTAATTAGCGATATAAATCTCATTTTGGTAGTCATAACTGCTTGTATGTTAAGTTTAATGCTTTCAAATATGCAGTGTTTTCGTACGCCGCTTTACTATAAAGATTTAATATATAGTGTTGTATCTAAGGTAACAATGCATATGGAAATTAGATTATTGAAGGGTAACATTTTTTTTATTAAAAAGCAAGAATGTGTTAATAACATGTTCAACTTATGGTAGCTGATAACTTACCATTCAGTGTTTCCAGTGCTGATGAATTTAAAGGGGGATCAGGTTTTTTCGGCATTCTATTTTCACCCTCGATCTGCTTTTCTGTTATCTTTGATGTTATTGTTGAATCATCGTCTATTTCGTTTATCTGATCCATTGACTGTGAACCGCCGTCGCCTTTATCGTCGCACATTTCATTTTGATCATCATCTAAAAAAAACAGTTGTGTTTAAGGAAACGTAAGCCAACGTTATCCGTGTATAGGTTATATTAATATATGTTCGATTTTAATTCAGCATGACAAGCAATAAATATAAAAAACCTAATTTATTCATTTAACTATTTGACTACACTGTAGTGATTGCCTACTGAGTTCTTTGTATATCATACAATATCGACAGAATTTTACACGAGTCTTAGAATAGAACTAGCACACTATAAACAACGAACATGAATCCCAAGCTGTTTTTTTTCTCATGAGTTACAAATGTTTCAACACAATATATCAATCCTTTCTAAAGTTATTGTATGGAACCAAACATTTCACAAACAAATGTATTTTTAGTAACAGTGACCTTTGTAGTTGACCTGTTGACCCGGAAGTTAATCCAATGCCATGTTTCCATATCAGCTAATATTAGATGAAGTTTCATTAAAATTCATCAAACTTGTCTTAAGTCTGGAAATCAACAAACGGACAGACAGACAAGCAGACACTAACACTACAATTCCCTTCAGTTCCGCCGGTCGGGGACTAAAAACCAGACTGCAAAGCTAACTGTCCGTGTACTAATTTTAGCAGTGTCATTATTTTAAACGCCTTTCGAACTCGTGTCATTGCGCTAATTCATGTACAGTTCTAACATTTGTCCGAGATGTCTTTCTGTATACTTCTACAGCGTGAGATATAGTAGTTACGCTTATAAGTCAACATCCCCTCAGACCGCTAAAACACTTCTTGAACAAAGATTTATGATTCATAGTGACCTCATCTTGGTATATGACACTGCTCCCGGCTAGGTGGAGTCACATGCCAATCATGATGTTTATTGCCCGATGGCATAGGAAATAGAGTCCTGATAACGCCGGACGGTCTGACCTGGCACAAACCATATATGTTCCCGGTTGAAGATTAATTGAGTGAAATTTATAGGAAAGTTTCTAATTATAAGTTTATTGGTGTGGTAAAGTTTTTTGTTTTAAATAAAACATGAACATTATCATTGTTATTTGGGTATTTAGGTGACAAACATTGAATCAAATAGTAAAATTATGACAATGTATTTTAAAAATGTCAACAATTGTTTTTTATATATGTGTGCTTCTATGTTCAAATATAACTTATCATTTACCATTATTTGTTTCATCTGTCGGTAACATGGAGGTGGAATATATTTGCCAATTTTCTGGCAGTCTGTATTCACACAACTATTCGTCATAAAGCACAAACAACAAATATAGTTGCTAAATTCTATTTTGTAATAACATTTGTAAGGCATTATACATGGTTGTCTGTCCATTTGAATGATTTTCACAATTTAATACATCAATCACTATGATTTTCAATAGATAATTGAAGAAAAAGTAACATGTAAAATGTTTGCTTAATTATGGTACATACATATAACTTTAAATATAACTCACCATTCTTTGTTTCACCTGCCGGTAAAATGGAGGTGGAATTTACACCAGTCTCTTCCATTGTATTACTTTTGCCAATTCTCTGTCTGTCCGTATTCACAAAAATATTCGTTGCATCGACAGAGCTTGAACCATCTCCCTGGTGATTTGTGTTTGAAACGACGCCATCGCCTTTATCGCCTTTCATTTCACTTTGACCATCTGTAAAGAAAAAACCCACTATCCTCTTGTTGCATATCACTTACAGACTAATGCATTAAAGTTCATATCATCATATTGTGATTATGGAAATTTAAGCAGTTATCATTCATTTAAGTTGAAATATTTTAATTTCATTTGAAATTCATCGCAAAACGCAAAAAATATCAAATCAGCCAATTGCTTTATATCTAGGTGATATTTGCCTCCTGCAATTGGAGATAACTCAATACTGGCAGTATTCCTATGAATCTTTAACTTCAGCGATACACTACCAAAACATATCATGTAGGGAAAAAAACAATGATAAAAAAACACATATATATGATTTAAGGATGTCGTTAACATCCACAAACTGAGTACATAACATCACTTATAAATGGGGCAAATAAGTAGTTATAACAGTGTGGACCCAACATTTTCGAATTGATAATTTACGTCATTGTCCCATATTGACTACCTCGTATAACGAAAGTAAAATATTGCTATACCAAGACGTCAAACTAACAATTTAATGTTCAATGCTTTGATTTTGGTGTTCACATTTGAAAGATAGTAGAATTTACTGTTTCCTTTTTAAGATAAATATATCAAATTAATCTGTTACTAACGTATTCTGTTTTTGCTAGGATTTTTTTTATTACTTTGCTCTATCAATCTACTTCTAGTATTTTTACAGGCAGCTTGTACCAGTCCCTAGGAAAACAATTAGGCTTAAATGCACTCAAACAGTAAATGATATTCGGTATCAACAAAAACGTGTCTTTGAATTCCAATTGTTATATACCTTCCCTTTCTGACCAGGAGTCAAATGAAGTTTGACATACTATAGTTTTAACTCATGCAAAACCACGATTGGTTTATTTCCAAATACCTTTGAATTGAATCAAGAGTGAAATTTAAAGCAAAGTTTTTAATCGTAAGATTGTTTTGGGGAGCAATTGATCTGCTTTGAATTGAAAGGAAATACTAACGGAAGAATGAAGTCTTTGTGAAACATTCGAACATATTCGGTCTAACATATTCTCGTTATTTGTGTATTGATTAGATGGGAAACGCTTTCATAGACAAAACTACTTTCAAATAATAATGGGAAAGCATTTTTTCATCAGATATCGACACTTGTACCACTTTGTTTGGGTTTTATTTCTAAAGGTATATATGCCGTGTTTTTTCATACTAACCATATTATCCACCAAAATTGACCAACATTTTGAGAATTACAATCTTCATAGTGCATATGCTTTAACTTTAACAATGAAAGCTAAAATGACTTTTGGCAGTCGTGCCAAAATCTTTATACTTACATCTAACAGTGTATTGCAATGAGATCATCGGTCAGACCATAAAGTCAAGGTTTTGTCTACAATTTCATTTCACATTTTAAAAGTTTTATTAGTAATTGTAAAGTGATATCTGCAGGTAAGATTCCATCTAAACATACATCAGGCATAAACAACAACAAATGTACAGTTGGAAAATTCTGTTTTTTAACCAACGGTTGTAAGGCATTATAGAGAGCAACCAACTAAATGATTTTACATAGACCACAGTGTTAAACTTTGTTAAAGTTTTGTACTGTATTATTAAAACAAAGGAATATTAGTTAGGTATTGTGTTCTATAATTAAAGTCTAGGTTCTCATATAACACTAGATAGAAAAAAAAGTTTGGGTCCTTCTGCTCAAACTCCAACCAGGGTAGCTTTATTGAAATCAGGCGCATTTTGCACTAAAATATCCGGAAATTCTAATGTTTTTACCTATTCATTATCAAAATTGATATTTTGAACCTAAATCTCAATATGAATTTCCAAATTGATATCATGGTTATCTAGGAATAATTACCTGTCAGAAAACATTTTTACTTTTGAAATTCATAATTAGCCAGCCAATCAGTGGCCGGGTTAAAATTCTATCCTGGGCTCAATCTTGTATACACAGGGGCCATTTCGAAGGTCTTTTTTTTTATTTAGTTGGTTGATCCCTACAGATAGTACCTGGTTTTTTGTCCATTTTGAATGATTTCCACAACTTTATTCATCAAACCCTATGATTTTCAATAGACTACTGAAGAAAAAGTAACATGTAAAATTATTTCCCAGTTATGGCGCGTATAACTTTAGATATAACTAACCATTCTTTGTTTTTTGGCTGTCTGTATTCACAGAGATATTCGTTTCATCGACAGAGCTTGAAACATCTCCCTGATGATTTGTTTTTGAAACGTCGCCATCGCCTTTATCGTCTTTCATTTCACTTTGACCATCTGTAAAGAAAAAAAACCACTATCCACTTGTTGCAAATCATTTACAGAATAAACCCATTAAAGTTCACATTAGAATATTGTAATTAAGTCAGCGTAAGTAGCTATCATTCGTTTAACTATTATAAATATTTTAATTTCATTTTAAATGCAACGCAAGACGTAAACAAATATTAAAACAGCCAATTACTTTATAACTTTGTGATATTTGCCTCCTGCAATTGGAGATAACTCAATACCGACAGTATTCCTGTGAATCTTTATCTTGAGTGGTACACTACCAAAAATTATCAGACAGACAAACATTGATACAAAAACACTTCTTGAACATAGATTTACAATGTAAAGATGCTCCACCGCTGACAAATGGTATTTTTTCACTATTAAAAACAAGAACAGACTATTAAGTATTTTTCTTCAGTTACAAAAGATACTTACTTTACACCATTACCACCATTTAAAAGTTTAATCTTCTAATTTTACTTCAAGTTAAAAATATCAAAAAAAAAATAATTAATTGCATCCCGAAAAAAATTCCGTGGCACTATATCGTTTATGGAATGAAGTACTAATTGCGCATGCACCAAAGGCGAAATAAATTATTTTATGTTATTTTTTGTGTTAATTAGGCATATATATACACGAATAAACACCAATTATTGTTAAAATGATGAATAGCATTTATGCTCTGTCGGCGGTGGAGCATCTTTAAGGATTACGTTAACATTTACAATCTGAGAACATGACACCACAGAAAAATGGGGCAAATAAGTAGTTCCAACAATGTGGACCAAACATAACGAAAGTAAAATATTACTATACCGAGGTGTTAAACTAACACAATTTAATTTTCAATGCTTTGATTTCGATGTTAACATATGAATGATAATAGAAATTGTTGCTTCCTTTTTAAGATAAATATATCAAATTAATCTGTTACTAACGTATTCTGTTTTTGCTGGGAATATTTATTAATTTGCTATATCAATCCACTTCTAGTATTTTTAGAGGCAGCTTGTATCAGTACCTAAGAAAACAATTAGGCTGAAATGCACTCAAACAGTAAATGGGATTCGGTATCAACAAAAACGTTTCTTTGAATTCCAATTGTAATTTACCTTCTCTTTCTGACCAGGAGTCAAATGAAGTTTGACATACTATAGTTTTAACTAATGCAGAACCACGATTGGTTTATTTCCAAATACCTTTGAATTGAATCAAGAGTGAAATTTAAAGCAAAGTTTTGAATCGTAAGATTGTTTTGGGGAGCAATTGATCTGCTTTGAATTGAAAGGAAACACTCACGGAAGAATGAAGTCTTTGTGAAACTTTCGAACATATTCGGTCTAACATATTCTCGTTATTTGTGTATTGGTTAGATGGAAAACGCTTTAATAGACAAAACTACTTATAAAATAATAATGGGAAAACATTATGTTTTTTTCTGATATATCGACACTTTTACCACTATGTTCGGGTTTTATTTCAAAAGTGATATGTGCCGTGTTTTTCATACTAACCATATTATCCACCAAAATTGACCAACATTTTGAGAATTACAATCTTCATAGTGCATATGCTTTTACTTTTAAAAATAAAAGCTAAAATGACTTTTGACAGTCGTGCCAAAAATCATTATATTTTACATCTAACAGTGCATCGCATGAGATCATCGGTCAGACCATAAAGTCAAGGTTTTGTCTACAATTTCATTTCACATTTTAACAGTTTTATTAGTTATTGTAAAGTGATATCTGCAGGTAAGATTCCATCTAAACATGCATAAGGCACAAACAAACAACAAATGTACAGTTGGCAAATTCTGTTTTGTAACTAACGTTTGTAAGGCAGTATACATAGTTTTCTGTCCATATTGAATGATTTTCTGACAACTTAAGTCATCACACCCTATGATTTTCAATAGCTTACTGAAGAAAAAGTATCATGAAAAATTATTCCCCAGTTATTGGCGCATATAACTTTAGATATAACTAACCATTCTTTGTTTTTTTTTGCTGTCTGTATTCACAGAGATATTCGTTTCATCGACAGAGCTTGAACCATCTCCCTGATGATTTGTTTTTGAAACGTCGCCATCGCCTTTATCGCCTTTCATTTCAATTTGACCATCTGTAAAGAAAAAAACCACTATCCACTTGTTGCAAATCATTTACAGAACAAATCCATTAAAGTTCATATTAGCATATTGTATGATTATGGCAGTTTAAGCAGTTGTCATTCATTTAAGTTGAAATATTTTAATTTCATTTTAAAATCAACGCAAAATGCAAGAAATATCAAATCAGCCAATTGCTTTATATTTTGGTGATATTTGCCTCCTGCAATTGGAGATAACTCATACTGGCAGTTATTCCTATGAATCTTTAACTTCAGCGATACACTACCAAAAACATATCATGTAGGAAAAAAAACAGTGATAAAAAACACACAGATATATGATTTAAGGATGTCGTTAACATCCACAAACTGAGTACATAACATCACTTATAAATGGAGCAAATAAGTAGTTATAACAGTGTGGACCCAACATTGTCGAATTGATGATTTACGTCCTTGACCAATATTGACTACCTCGTACAACGAAAGTAAAATATTACTATACCAAGGCGTCAAAACTAACACACTTTAATTTCCAATGCTTTGATTTTGGTGTTCACATATGAAAGATAATAGAAATTCCTGTTTCCTTTTTAAGTTAAATATATCAAATTAATCTGTTACTAACGTATTCTGTTTTTGCTGGGATTTTTAATTACTTTGCTCTATCAATCTAATTCTAGTATTTTTACAGGCAGCTTGTATCAGTCCCTAGGAAAACAATTAGGCTTAAATGCACTCAAACAGTAAATGGGATTCGGTATCAACAAAAAAACGTTTCACTTTGAATTCCAATTGTTATTTACCTTCCCTTTCTGACCAGGAGTCAAATGAAGTTTGACATACTATAGTTTTAAACTCATGCAAAACCACGATTGGTTTTATTTCCAAATACCTTTGAATTGAATCAAGAGTGAAATTTAAAGCAAAGTTTTTAATCGTAAGATTGTTTTTGGGGAGCAATTGATCTGCTTTGAATTGAAAGGAAACACTCACGGGAAGAATGAAGTCTTTGTAAAACTTTCGAACATATTCGGTCTAACATATTCTCGTTATTTGTGTATTGGTTAGATGGAAAACGCTTTAATAGACAAAACTACTTTCAAATAATAATGGGAAAACATTATGTTTTTTTCTGATATCGACACTTTTACCACTATGTTCGGGTTTTATTTCAAAAGTTATATGTGCCGAGTTTTTCATACTAATCATATTATCCACCTTAAGTGATCAACATTTTGAGAATCACAAATCTTCACAGTGCATATGCTTTAACTTTTAAAAATAAAAGCTAAAATGACTTTTGACAGTCGTGCCAAAAATCATAATATATTTACATCTAACAGTGCATTGCAATGAGATCATCGGTCAGACCATAAAGTCAAGGTTTTGTCTACAATTTCATTTCACATTTTAACAGTTTTATTAGTTATTGTAAAGTGATATCTGCAGGTAAGATTCCATCTGAACATGCATAAGGCACAAACAACAACAAATGTACAGTTGGCAAATTCTGTTTTGTAACTAACGTTTGTAAGGCAGTATACATAGTTTTCTGTCCATTTTGAATGATTTTCACAACTTAATTCATCACACCCTATGATTTTCAATAGATTACTGAAGAAAAAGTATCATGTAAAATTATTCCCCAGTTATGGCGCATATAACTTTAGATATAACTAACCATTCTTTGTTTTTTTGGCTGTCTGTATTCACAGAGATATTCGTTTCATCGACAGAGCTTGAACCATCTCCCTGATGATTTGTTTTTGAAACGTCGCCATCGCCTTTATCGCCTTTCATTTCACTTTGACCATCTGTAAAGAAAAAACCCACTATCCACTTGTTGCAAATAGCATTTAGAGAACAAACCCATTAAAGTTCATATTAGCATATTGTAATAGCTAACACTATAAATATTTTAAATTCAAAATGCAACGCAAGACGTAAAAAATATTAAAACGATTCCTGGACTCAATCCCTGTGAATCTTTATTGAGTGGCACACCAAGAAATTTCATAGAGAGGTGAATGTTTCGGAGCCTGCTGATTTTTTGGGTATAGAGAGGTCAGGGGCGCATCAAATTTCAAATGTTTAATGTGTGGATTGGGCATACACATGTGGATGTAAAATATGTAAAGAAATTTTAAAATTCTGTCAAGTGTGTGTCTGACAGGGGGAGGTAATCAATATTGGAATTTCATGAATATTTTGGTTATTTTTGGTGCGGAATTCAGCATAAGATGGAACCCCCACATAAAAGTTTAGCAAGATGGTAGATCTTTATTTCTTTTTATTCACAGGTATGCCAGATGTCATTCTTCAAAATTAGTGACAGGTGACCAGACTTGAAAACTCCATTTAACCTGGACAGTGGCAAACGTTAATATATCGTATATAGCGAAATCATTTGGTTCTGCGGTCTCACAAATGGTATTTTTTCACTATTAAAAACAGGAGCAGACGATTAAGTATTTTTCTTCAGTTACAAAAGTAACTTACTTCACACCAGTACCACCATTTAAAAGTTTGATCTTCTAATTTTACTTCAAGTTAAAAACATAAAAAAAAATAATTAATTGCATCCCTAAAAAATTCCGTGGCACTATATCCTTTATGGAATGAAGTACTGATTGCGCATGCACCAAAGGCAAAATAAATTATTTTATATTATATTTCGTGTGAATTAGACATATATATACACGAATAAACACCAATTATTGTTAAAATGATGAATAGCATTTATGCTCTGTCGGCGGTGGAGCATCTTTAAGGATTACGTTAACATTTACAATCTGAGAACATGACACCACAGATAAATGGGGCAAATAAGTAGTACCAACAATGTAGACCAAACATAACGAAAGTAAAATATTACTATACCAAGGTATTAAACTAACACAATTTAATTTTCAATGCTTTGATTTCGATGTTCACATATGAAAGATAATAGAAATTGTTGCTTCCTTTTTAAAATAAATATATCAAAAGAATCTGTAACTATCGTAGTATGTTTTTTGCTGGGATTATCTATTACTTTGCTCTATCAATCCGCTTCTACTATTCTTTCAGTCAGCTTGTATCTGTCCTTTAAATTTCTATTGTTCGTTGCTTTGCCTACTTGAGCAGGAGTCAAGTGACGTTTGTCCTCACTTAGTTTTAAACTAATACAGAATCACGGTTGGTTTTTATTGATTAGTTGGGAAATGCTTTAATAGAAAAAAAACTACATTCAAGTAACAATGGGAAAACCTTGTGTTTGTTTAGATAATGATGCTTGTACCACTATGTTCGGGTTTTATTTTAAAAGTAATATGTTCCATATTTTTCATACTAACCATATTAACCACCAAAAGTTACAAATATTTTGAGAAATACAATCTTCAC
Organism: Argopecten irradians; assembly: GCF_041381155.1. Lineage (NCBI taxonomy): Eukaryota > Metazoa > Mollusca > Bivalvia > Pectinida > Pectinidae > Argopecten > Argopecten irradians. The sequence continues at coordinate 21,585 of NW_027187675.1, read as the reverse complement.
AATGCATAGGGTTTTACATTTAAAATAATCTTGAGCTAAAAATACTTTAGGCATGACTGCCAAAAACCATTACAATAATGTCTACCGTGCATTAAACTTAGTACATCTGTCAGACCATGAAGTCAAGTGTTAGTCTACAATTTCCTTTCACATTTTTACAGTGTTATTAGTAATTGTATAGTGATTTTTGCACATATATTTCCATCTAAACATACATAAGGAACAAACAACAACACATTTACAGTTGGTAAATAATGTTTTCTAACTAACGTTTGTAAGGCATTATACATGGTTGTCTGTCCATTTGAATGATTTTCACAATTTAATTCTTCAAACCCTGTGATTTTCAATAGATTACTGAAGAAAAAGTAACATGTAAAATTATTGCCCTGTTATGGCGCATATAACTTTATAATAATAATAATGACTTTATTTAAACGTCGATGACCCATTGAGCCAATGGCTCATCTCCCATGTGGTCGACACAAAAGCATGCAATACAACAGACAATAATATGACAAATTATACATGGATAGATAGAAGTAAATCAACTAAAATAAGGTAATTAATAAAAAAAAATAACATACGAAAACATTTACATATATATGTATATCAACTACGACTACAAATTAAGTTAGAGGAATCAAAGTAAACATAGATTCATCACCACATTCTATTCAAGGACATGATCTCGATTGTGTTGTTTACAACATTTAATCAATTTCAATATACATTTGCAATAAATGCATTTTTAATCGGTATTTAAAATTTGCAAGTGGCGTACATTCTTTAATTTGCCTGGGTAATAAATTCCAGTTAATCACTCCATGGTAGCTAAATGACTTTTTCATTAGTTCTGTACGAGGCTTTGGGAGCACAAAAGCATCTTTTGAGGCTGACCTTAGACCATACGAACAGCTGGGTGAAACTGGTGTAAATAATGTTGATATGTATTCAGGGGCTAGTCCGTGAATTGGTCTATATATTAACACACACACATGTGGTATTTGATTCTATACTCAAAGGGTAGTATTTTGAGTTCATTAAACATTTCCTTAGAAGGTGAGAGAGGTGGTTTATTAAGAATTATTCTCAATGCCTGCTTTTGATTTTTTGTTAATTGTTTTATCTGTTCTTTAGTACCATTTCCCCAGACAATAGACGCATAGTCAAGAATTGGTGAGATATAAGCATGATAATACAACAGTTTTTCGCGTCTTTTGACAAATAGGTATTTAATTTTCTGAGGAGGGCTAATCTAGTTGCCAATTTAGAGTAAACCTTATTAACTTGTTCATTCCATCTAAGGGTGTGATCAATGTGTATCCCTAGCACTTTTTGTGTAGTGTCTGAGTTTAATATGTAATTGTCTAATTCAAGCTCTAAAACTCCTGCAGTATGTAATGCTTTAGGTTCGCCAAGGAGCATACATGTTGTTTTTTCTTTATTAAAAAGCCATATTGTTATTTGTACACCACTGCTTTATATGATTTAGGTCAATTTGGAGATTGATTGAATTACATCAAGAGTCGTGCAGTTGATGTGAATGGTAGAGTCATCAGCATACATGTCGATATTTGAATGCTTAGTGTATAATGGTAAGTCATTTATATACAAAATAAACAGCAGAGGACCAAGTATTCTTTGAATATAACTTACCATTTTTTGTTTCAACTGTCGGTAAAATGGAGGTGGCATCTATACCAGTCTCTTCCATTGTGGTACGTTTTCCAATTTTCTGGCTGTCTTTATTCACAGAAATATTCGTTGCATCGAGAGAGCTTGAACCATCTCCCTGATGATTTGTGTTTGAAATGTCGCCATCGCCTTTATCGCCTTTCATTTCACTTTGATCATCTGTAAAGAAAAATACACCATCAACTTGTTGCAAATCATTTTACAGAATAATGCATCAAAGTTCATATCATCATATTGTGATTATGGCAGTTTAAGCAGTTGTTATTCATTTAAGTTGAAATATTTTAATTTCATTTTAAATTCAACGCAAAACGCAAGAAATATCAAATCAGCCAATTGCTTTATATCTAGGTGATATTTGCCTCCTGCAATTGGAGATAACTCAATACCGACAGTAATCCTGTGAATTTGTTAAATATTCTATATTTTTTATTCATAAATTATTTGAGTATATTTTTATATTTAAGTCATTTCTTTTAGATTTTTAACGTAATATTTTGTTTGAATTAACAATTTTTACGAAAACTTTACACTTTTTGAAAAACACGAAGAAGAAGAAACATTGCTCTTTGCCATCTCATTTCACCATGTTACTGGTTTTGTCCCCAATTTTACCTCCAATAAAAAAAACTCCCATGACATTTTCTGTCTATGTGTAAATTAGTTTCAAATTTAAAATCCGGGAAAACAGTTTGCGAGTGACTTGAAAATAGAGAGTGCAGGTAGCAACGGACCACTTCTTTGTTAGTATACCTAGTTATACATTTGCACTTTACGATTCCGAAGTCCGATGTAAGTGAAAATCAGTGTACAGTAATAATTTTAGATGCTAAATATCATAGTAACACATTGGTTGCCATGGTAACAAAACGGAAGCCTCTAATTGGCTGAAATTTAAATGTTGTCAGAATTAGGTGAAAATTTTTATATAGAGGTTACGAGGTATGCTGAATAACATGTTATCAATTTCAAAAAGATTGGTTGCCATGGAAACAAAATGGAGGCCTCTGATTGGTTGAAATTTAAATATTATCATTTTTCAAAAAGTGAAAATTGGTATATAGTATTGGTTATGAAATATGCTGAATAATATGGAATCACTTTTTAAAAGATTGTTTGCCATGGAAACAAAATGGAGGTCTCTGATTGGTTGAAATCAAAATATTATTAGATATAAGTGAAATTGGTACATATGGGTTATGGGATATGCCGAATGAGATACTAACAGTTTTAAATACATTGTTGCCATTGTTTCGAAATAAAAGCCCAAAATTAAAATTGTTACCTTATAACATTACATAATATGTAACAACTGAATTTATTAGAAGTATGAAAGCATTTATATCATATTTGTAATAGAATGTCAGAATAGGTGATACGGAGTAGTCCCCCTTCTACCGATTTTTTTATATTAGATTTGTCTCCCCTTACCTGACATATTATATACACAATGTAAATTAATAATTTGAAATTACAAATATCAATTTATTTTGAATGGATATGAATGATTGAGAGGTAATTAAGAATAAATGATGAATATATCTGTAAATAATGTGAAAGCGGTGAAAGTTTGTGTTCAAGATTAGAATAATCTATTAGATATGGATATTTGTGTGCAAGTCCTTCTGTGAAAGGAACATAATGTTATTTATATGTATATTGAATAATAATAATAATAAAAAATATTGTAACCTTTGTGGTGCTGGTATTATTTTTTAAATTATAATATTAATTTGTATCGTTTGAGTTTAAGTTGTAAGTTAAATTCGTAAAAGTCATTATAAATGGATATAAAATAAAGAACGAGGTATCTTTTATTAACAAAAATAATTAAAAAAATAAAAATATGTTCAAAAGACAGACACAAGGGGTCACCTTGCCACATACCGAAAGTAATTTTAGAAAACATCAGTTATGGCCCTTTATGCGTTTTTAAAACATACAAAATAATAAAATGCACCTTTAACACTGCAAAAAATTTGAGAGAAAAAAATCGGCACGTGGGCGGATTTTGCAATCCCACCTTTGTAGGCCTAAGCCACTTCTCAGTTATGAAGTATTTTAAAAGAGGCGATTGTTTTTATCCTTCGCCAGCATGATTCAAGTTTGATTTCAGATTCTTCACAAAACAAAAAAGAAACAAAGACCTAATGAAAAACAAAGAATTGTCCTCTATGCGATAAATTCGTTATTTAGTCAGTTACCGACCCCTTATAAAGGGATAGAGGGTCAGTAAGAAGTATAGGTATATAAATCTTACTGACCCTCTATGCCTTTTTATCGCACCACGGACAGAAATGTCCCCAAATGATTGGCGGAGAGCCGTCACGTGGTGACCCCCTAACACTTTATAGGGGGTCAGTAAATTTTATTATGGTGCAATATGGCGGCTGTCGCCCTCGCTTCAAAATTAAAACACATTCTCTTCAACTAAATATACCACTTCATTACCGTAAAACTATATATTACTATTTAATTTTTGTGTAAAAATAATTGTAATCGTTTTAATACTTCAGATTAAATGAAATGCATTTTTTTAAATACGAATTGCTTCCCCTACGCCAGTTTGTAAGTTGATGACCCGGCGAAAGTCAAACGTAGCAATTCAAGCGTTTTCTAGACTGTGATTATAAACAAATGGAGGTGTTCGGACACACAGATCAATCCTCACTCTACAACCAATTTATCGGCATCACTTTTCAGTGATTATCTCAGCAAGAATGCACAGATGATCAAGGAGATTGTGCTTAAAATGTTAGATGGATGTTTGTGTCACTCTTGTTTGTGATGCTTTCAATATACAGACGGTCTGGTGTAGTATTGAGGTAGGCCTACTGTGTACATAGGAATGTCGAACTTATTGTTGATTTATGAATTATTCAGTATTATTCTGCAGGTTCCTTATACAGTGTATTTGAAAATTCTTGAAAATTAATAAATGAATAAATAAATATGTAGCATACTGAAGTAGGCCTATTATTTTAAAAGTGTCGATTGTTTGTTATCATTCGCCAGTATGATTTAAGTTTGATTTCATATTCTTGACCAAACAAATACTATGAAATAGGAAACAAAGAATTAACGAAACAATTAAATGGTCCTCGATGCGATAAATTCGTTTATATAGTCAGTTACTGACCCCCTATAAAGGCATAGAGGGTCAGTAAGAAGTATAGGAGGCTCGGGGCTACGCCCTCGCCCCCCTATAAATCTTACTGACCCCTCTATGCCTTTATAGGGGTCAGTAACTAACTATATAACTAATAATAGGGGGTCAGTAACTAACTATATAACTAATAATATTCGTATTAGATAACATTACAGCCAAGTTTTAACTAATTTCGCTGTTATGTTATGTACTATATTTTATTTCATACTGAACATAAGTGTTAACATTCTTGTAAGAAGTGTTTCCCTGTATAGTAATTGCATACATAATCTCGTGTGCGTCTGTGTGTGGAATGGTGGACTTTGAACAAATTATGTTGGATACATTTTTAATTTGTTTGTTAATAAAAAGCAAAACGCCAGACAATGTTCTCAAAAATATGAAAATTGTTACACCTTCCATGATAATTCATATAAAATATAAGCATCAGTTAAGTTTACTAAAGTTTGGCATAATGAAAACCAACGATTTAATATGTATATACGTGCCTAAATAATTTGCCAAAATAGTCCGTATACTTAGTATACATTGTATTCATTAAATAAATGATGGTTTGTAAATAATCACATTTGTTTTACAGCTGAAATGACTTCGAAAAACAAACCTACTTCTCAAATAATAGCACGAAAGAATACTAACTGTGGCCTATCATCGATAGTAAAGGATTTACCAAGGATTTTGGTATCAATTACTTGTTTGAAATAATAAAAAATGCTATAACAATGTTATATGATGAACTAAAACGTTTTAAACCTAATGATGTATACATAATAATACAATAAAAACATTATTTTAAATCAGGGTGGATTGGATATGTTGGATATAGACGTTATTGATAAAATAAAAAAAGTCAAAATGATATATAAGCTTATCCACAGTGAAACAGAGGCATGGAATATCTTAGGAAAATACTGGCTCCAAACTTACGATAAAGCGTTCAACATTGATTACTTTCTTTGCAAATGTAGCACCACAAAAGGGTTAGACCTCGGAAAAATACCCAGACATATTTCAGCAGGCCTTAATTCAATGGCAGTTCATTATCCAAAAATGTTCTAATCACACCCGACAAGGCATATTGAATATGAATCTTTTTGGCAATAACAAAATATTATTTAAGCACAAACCACTTTTCTTTAAACAATGGTGTAAGAGCGGAATATCAAAAATCAAACATGTATGGAATAATACAGAAAGCAGATTTATAACTTCCGAAGCATTACAGAATAAATCAATCAACAGACATAACTGGATATCAGAATTTGCTAAAATAAAGAAGGCAATACCTAGTAACTGGTTACAAATCTTAGAAAACCAACAAGAAAATGCCCAAGAAATTACTAAGATCACCGACGATCTATGTCTTATATACAATGAGAAAATTATAAATACACTTAGGACCTCAAAAGTTTTTAAACACATTCTGTATAGCAATAGCTCAAAAACTAAACAAATGAACAAATGGGAACACTACTTTAATAACGAGGATATGAATTGGGAACTAATTTGGCAAACAATCAAATATTCAATAGCAGATAAAAAATGTAAGGATTTTCAATGGAAACTTATACAAAGAATAGTAAGCACAGAACATAAACTTAAACTAATGAAGAAATCAAACGGCCTATGTACATTCTGTAAAATTAATGAAGAAACCTTAACTCATTTATTTTATTCATGCCCAAAAAATGAATTACTATGGCAAAAAATTAAAAATGTCATTATAAGGCTATTTAACTTACCCCCTAATTATATTATGGAAGAAAAACACATTATGTTAGGACTGAATACTTATTTCAACAAGGAACAGCAAATCATTACCAGTTTTATCATAATGACAACAAAATGGTGGATTTGGAAAGCAAAAAATATTATTAAATATCAAAACACTGATCATGACGAAAATTTTTATATTCAGACACACTAAAAATAATTTAATCAGAACAGCAAACATTTTTGTATTGGATGGGACATTGGAAAAATTGACTACGATACTAGAAAATGAAGTGTGCTTGTAATAGAATGAGAGAATTAGAATGAGTCGATGAGAGGGATGTAAAAAAATATACAACCTAACAAGCATTAAGGAAATATTAGATATTATATTGAATGAAATAGAAGTAAGAGAACGATATAATTGTAATAAAAATGAGAGAGAATGAGATATATTTGTACAACGAAAGGAAATAATAGTGCGATAATATGCTGAAGTTAAGATGACCATATAATAAAATGCTTAAAAAAATGAGAGATGAGAAAAGTTAGTGAATGATGACTATGTACAAGTTGTTTATATGTAAAATGTTTTTTATGCAATAAAATATTAAAAAAAAACACTATTTTAAAGTTTAGCTGAATTTACAAATACATGTAGCTTCAATCTCACCTTCTTGTATTACTGAATATGGCCCTTTTCCACATCGATAGATGCATGACGCGTCTCATGTTGACTATGCGGCATTCTCATACTCATTGTTATATCCTCAGAACTCGAAGAGGTGTCGTCTTCACAACTAAAAAATTCGTCAGTATCAAATTCATCTTCGTCAAGTGCACTACCAACTGGTGGTATAGTGATTAAGGACGCTGCAAGACGAAAGATGATACTGCAATATTATCAACAATGCTGGCTTGATAAAAGAATGAATAATTGCTATGCAAACCTACTATTCCTTATAAAACGTAAGCACCAATAGTCTAATACACTTCGTACAATCGAGAAGCATGTACGATTTTAAGTACTGTAAACATCGACTAAATCAGACGGGATCCGTCCAGATGGCAAATAATTCACAAATTATAATTAAACTTAATATTTAAGAGTAATTTATTCATAACTACGTCTGATCAGGGAAATCACATTTCACCAAATACGCATGTTCCTTCTGACTTCAAGGGCACCCAAACCATTGGTTTATACAAAAACAACAATTACGATGATACATACCTTTCATTCATATAAACGAAGTAGAATTTCAAAGGATTTTTAAAATAACCTCTATTTGCCCTTATTATCCGATTCAGTCAAAGATGCTACAGACCAAATATGAAAATAAACTTCTATTCCTTCAGCAGAAGAAGGATTTTACAGAATATGCGAAATTTTATATATTGCTCCCCCATCTCTGCTGGCCTTTTGGAGACCAACCAACTAAATGCTTTTACATAGACCACTGTGCTAATGTAATATTAAACCAGCTATTAGTAACCTACATGTATTATGCTCTATACTTAAAAGGACCTCCTATGGAAAAAAAATGGAAAAAAGACGGGGTCCTTCAGCTCAAACTCAAACCAGGGTAGCAATTTTGAAATATGGTGCATTTTGTTATCACCTATTCAATATCAAAATTGATATTTTGAACTTTTTTAAATCTGGATTTTCAAATTCATATCATTGGTACCTAGTGATAATTACCAATCAGAAAATATTTTTTTTCTTGAAATTTATAATTAACCAACACACCAGTGGCTGTGTCAAAATTCTACCCAGAACTAAATCATCTACACACATTTCAAATGTCTATTTTTCATTTAATTAGTTAGTTGTTCCCTTTGGTAGTCAGAGTTATGATTCATCAAAAGTTTCTCAGGTTAACATTTATACTTCTTCAATGGTCTGTTACTGTATAACGCTTTAAATTCGCGGGATCAATATTTCATGGTTTCTTATGCAAACCATTTTCTCGGCGGTTAAATTTCATGGTTCAAAAATTCTTATGATTCTTTAATCTATTGTTCTTAGGTACGTCAAGAATTTTTGTAATATTTCGCTAGTGTTTATAATTCGCAGATTTTAATAAAAAAAAAATAGCAAATATAGACCAATTATCACATTTGCATTACCTAGCTCCTGATTTAAAATGTCATTCATTTTTTCAATGGAACAACTGTCACCAACAAGCCAGTACTTCAGACTTTCCCCGGATACTTCATAACCGATAACAGTGCCACTCAGATAACAGTCCAAAGAAGATAAAATGTTTTTGAGTTAATTTACATTCCATGATTTTGCAGTTACGTCTACAACATCCAGTTGAAAACAAAGTGTTGATAGTAAATCTTGAAATTTAGCACAAATTGCATCCGTTACACTTTCTTTGGAATGGAATGTAGGAGGATATTCTTGTTGAATCACATCAATATGCATTTTGGACTTCAAAGCTGTCTTAGAAACACGAAGCTGTGAATCACATTTGAAGAGATGACAAAACTTAACGAATTCTGCCTCTGTAGTTTTCAGTTTATAAGTCTTTGGGGTAACAAAGTCATTGGAAAACAGATTGATCTCGAAACAGCCAAAGTAATTGAATTATCGAAAGTCTGTACTGGAAACCGTATCTTTTCATGAAAATAAATTATAAATCCATACATCGACCAGAAAGTTTTACTACTTGCAATATCAGAATTTCAGAATATTGTATTGTATGATGCAATTACAATTTGAATTGGGCAACAGCTAGGCAATGGCCGATATCAACCCTCTCCCGGATTTTCAATATCTCTTACAATATCCATCATCAAATATTCCATTTAACACTAATCTCCTCGTAAAAACAAAAATAATTATTTGGCCTAGAATTTTATATTTGATTCCCACAATCCTCTCTTTTCTCACACACTTGTTATCGGGGTCAATTAGGATCAATATATGATCCCATACTTCATAGGGATATCCCGTGGATGTTAGGGAAAAGATTATTCTATCTTACACAGGGGATGGGATGAGATAGCTCACATGCGCTATATAAATTTTGACCCATAACAACGTTCCTGCGATAATGAAAAAGATGGAAAGCAACGAGAGATAGAGAATCAAACATGGATCTATTTATTGGACAGGGATATCTGAACCTTCGTGAAAGATTTTGGCCGCCAACCCTCGGCAACCCATGGGTTGGCATGCCAAGATCTGTCACTTGGGTTGAGATAACCCTGTCCACTTGACAGAACCCTATAAGATTATATTAATTTCAATTAAACTGCTCAATTAAGAATAAATCGAATATTAGTTTTACACTTGAAGGTACATAAATATAACTTAAAAAAGAGTTTGACATTTTAATTTGTAGAATTGTAAACGTTATTAGCTTACTGTCAACTTATCGTCAGTCCAATTAGAAAAATTAAATGCAAAATAAAGCATTTTTAAGAGAAAAAATAAACCTGAATCTTTCCGTTTATTAAGGCAAATATTAATGACGACGTAATCCAGAAGATGGAATACTGAAACATTAGTGACGTCTTAATGGTCACGTTTTGAATGTCAAATATATTGGTTTTTTCCTTTTTGATTCTCTACATATTTTTACATATTGTGCTTGCAGACGACGCATTACAACGGCCTAAAGGTATTTAGAATAAATCACAAATAGAAGAGTGTCATCTAAGTTCGTCAAATGTTAATTTATGTTTATAAGTATATCAAGGAAATTTGTCTGTTATACAGACAAATGGTATATAAACCTGCCAATTAATGATTAGTTTTTCTTAGGATCTCGCAATAGGTATACATATCGCATATTCTGGTCAAGCACCTCTTCCTTTTTAACTTAGAGAAGGCAAGTGTGATTCCTCTGTGCCACCTGACCAGTTCTAATACGCACTACCCCTTAATTGTTATAATGTTGTTGTAGATACTTTGATGTTAAGAAGATAAAAAAAATAATTAGAAAAGATCTTAAACCTGCACATGGTTGATCAGCAGTTCTTCTTCTGTGTTCTTCATCTTCAGATTTTTTAATGCCATCCCCTTCCATCATTCCTCCTCTACCCTTAACGGTAAGGTGAATATTATCGCCATTCTTGATATGAAATGGCCAGTTTTCATTGATTGTATTCCCATTGTGTACTAAAATAAGGGTGACACTGGAATTCGGAGTTTATTTGCCACCTCGTCGTTGATACTTTTAGTAACATTGTCATTGTCAATATAGATGTCGCAACACATGTCTTCCGTGGTCGTAAACATGAACTCGGGATAATGAAGACTGTGTAACACCATCGTCTGGTTTTACAACCAAAACCATCTTCAGCCAAACCTGTATCACTGGTCTCCTTTGTGTTGACAGCATTCAATTCGATGTCTACAGATTTTTTCGACAGTCAGAGTTTTGTTTTTTCCGACTACTTGCAATTGTACCGCAATGTAAATGCTGTGATCTGGACTGCTAAAAAACAAGTAACATATATCAAATGACTTTGCAATTCGTTTTAAAAAAATGAATTTAAACTTTTCATTTCGGTCATTTCGTTGACTTTCCTTGATTAAGGTTGACACCATATATCAAAATGTTCAGTATACTGCTATCATAAAAAATGATGGTGTTAATTTCTGTGACCACGTAAGACGTATAGAGGTCAAGCTTAACTAAATCTTCAATAAATGTCAATCTCGGATTTATTCAGTTGGGATGTTTTGACAGTTCGTAATGGGCAATTTTGCAACATGCCAGATGGAGTTAACACTTCCCGTTCTCATCGTTACATTTGTACCGATATGACTTTGATAAGTTTTCGAAGGCATCAGATTAACCTTTATGTTCCTTGTAGAAATGCGAAATTTACATCAACAGAATCAGTGATTTCTTCATTTTATGTTCATACAAATTTAACAAGTTAGTTTTCTAGAATGAATTAGTCCGCTGTAGGTTTCCGTCGAAAAAACGTCCGTTTTAAAGAGTGCCCGAAAATGCCGTTAAATCTGTAAACGTTATTCGTGAATAAAACCGCTCGGAAAGTGAATATAAAAAACATGTATCTTTTGTTATGACATATACATTGTATCAATGAAAAGCTGAGATTGCAAGCAAGAAAAAGGCGTTTTTTCTAATGTCTTTATATTATTATTTCATAGAAAATTTTCTCAAATGAAAAACACATCCGATATTTTTTGTTAAGAATTAGCGTTTTTTATATATTCAGGACCGGAATATATATACAATGTATCAGTTTAGATTGTAATTTCATGAAAACACAGTGTTAATGCCACAGATAAAATCCTTCACAAATCAGCTTTAGATTTAAAAATTGGTGTTCTTGAAAACGAAATTATCGCGATTTTACTTTATCCTACTCAAACGAAAAATTGCGACGTTACTTACAAAAGTTTAACATTATGGCGGAGCCCGAGATGGTATAACGACTCGAGGGTGGGCAAATCGTCATGTCACACAATCTACGAATGTCGGAATAAATACCTTAACAGGAAATGTAGATTTAGGAGGACAGTTTAAAACAAAATCAAGAAGAAGAACACTTAAAATAATTTAATTGGAAACAAACATTTAAATGGTGAAGTTTAACAAGTAAAAATATAGTTAATAGAATATGCTTGGAAATATTGCAACAGTCTCGACAATCTGCAGGATTTCTATGTATCCAAAATCTAGTTTCAGTAATAGTTGTTCAAATTTTGGCGTGAAATTCATTGCACTCATTTCTGATGTCTTGCTCAATGAACTACTGGTCGAGAGAATGTTTGTAGACTGTACATTTGTAGGCTGTGTCAATTTCAAGTCTGCTGGTTCCAATTCAAAAGGTAGTGCGAGAATGTCCATGAGTTCTTGGTCAACAGAATCATTGACTTGAGCACAAGATCCAGTATTTTCTGTAGCTGGAGGAACACTTACAGTTTCTGACCGTGGATATACAGTAGGTGGTTTATCGAGAGAACATTTGATATCTCGCGCTTCTTGTGGTCATTAATGCTGTGGGAATAAGATTTGATAGACGACTCAGATGCATGACCCGACACTTTCATAATATGCCTGGTATCTATTCCACATTGGTCCATTACGGTAATGCTTGTTGCTCTTACGGAATGGTTTGTATATTTACGGCTGAGTTACGGCCGATAGTGGAAACTCGCGGCATAAAATTAGAGAGGGTGTTCTTTCCAAGTGGAGCACAGCAGTACCAAATGTCATCACCATCAGTCGAAATGGAATCTTTAGGTTTCTGCCAGAGATCCTCACAATTATGATGTAGTTTGGATATATAGAGCTGATATGACAGCACCGGGCAGTTACGATTTCCTACAAAATATGGATGTTACTTTACATTAACAGAAGATCTATTTATACATCTATATTATGAGTGACTGCTAAAACTTTATGTAATACAAATGTGTAGTATAAGCCTACATTGGCAATACAAAAAGAACAAGCTTGTACATGTTTAGTATACAGAGTCTAGAGCTACATGTACAGTACTGCTTACTGAAATTAAATACTCTAGTCTACCGTATTTACAGTTTAATGTTTAAGATAGGAATCACTTACCTAGTATCTGGTACATTCTGCCCTCTGTGTTACCTCCGTTGGAGTTTTCCCTGTGATTTTTATCCATTTCATCAACTGCCTGGTACACGTATTTGGCCCAAGTGTCATCGGTGGCAATTTGAAATGAAGATTTCTTCATTTGGCGAAGATTTTCTCTTCCTCTTCTACAAAGATAGTACATTAGATCAAAGATAAAATACTGGCGTTTTTCCTCTTCAGACATAATGGAATTTCAAATCAATGCAGCGCGATTGCAGATGACATGACGATTGTTTTTGATCACGTGATACTGTATTGACTAATCAGAATCTGTAATACATGGATGAGGTATAATAATTACGTTTGTCGTAACGTTATGATCATGATCCTGGAGAAGCACATTGGGTGATTGTTTACCTAAATTAAATCGATATATATATATATCATACTGCTGAAGATTACAGAGATATAATTTAACGAAACTATCCAAATTACTGTATGCATTTTGCGAGTGAGAGATCTAAGAATAGCATCGCCTTCATATTATGGAATGCTGAATGCGAGATAACGGTGATTCTGACTCGGACGGTCAACTCTGCGGTCTCGGAAACTCTCATTTGATGGAATCATAGGTTATTATCACCGCTTCAAAAAAATCCGTAAGGCATCTGTGAAAGTACTTCAAATTCTGTACATGTATAGAAAATCAATCTATAGTATTGTCCCTTGGATAAGTCTTGAACGTCCATAGAAACAATGCATAATAAACTCTCAACAATTTTTGATGCATTAGCACTTAAAGTTTAGGCGTTGTTGAAACCAGTTCGATCATAAAACCTTTTATAAAACGGATACATTTCCACTTGTTTACTTCAAAATTTGTGAAATAGCGGGACTAGTAGCAGGTACATCACAGGTACATTAGTAAATGTACAGTGTACGTAGTTGAGACGAGTGTGTCGTGATAGGCATATATGGTGCATACGTGTTCATGTAGATCTCGTGCATAAATTAAGTGGTGCTCTGGATCCGCTTTGAAATAGACTCAGAAAATAGGCTGAAGATAGAACTATTTGTAATTGACTGACATACGAACTATTTGTAATAAACTGATACACGAACATCTGCATTAAAAATATGTGTATATACATGATAAATGTACATATACCTTATAATGCTCTCTTAATTTGTTTGCATCAAAATGTTGACTCTGGTATCAGAATCAGAGCCTATAATCCGATGACGACATACAAATAGTAGACAAGACAAATTAGATCTTTTTTATATTGTAATGTAATTGGAAAATTTAAAGTTATTGGAATTGAAAAAATGTAGTTATATAGATTATATACTAGAAGTCTTGTGGTTCATAATTCCATAAACATATAAGTCATACTGATTACAAGTCAGATATGTCATTTGCACTATTTTACACAACCAAATGAAAGCTGAAGGGATATCGGAGGAAGACATAATATCATGGTTGACTCTGCTACATGTATATGCATGATCATATGTACATATATGAACATGTAATTGATGGTTATATCATAATGTGGGAAGACTTTTGTTAATTAAGATAAAAACAATTACTTGGATGAAACAAATTTTGGACGATCATTGATTTTATATATACTATGTATATATATATATATATATATATATATATATACAATAATAAAACCACCATAGTTTTAAAACAAAGAAAACAGATTACAAATCAATTTTGTAATAACAGCCTGTAATAAAATAGACACGACACATACAACAATCATTCTTACAATTGATCGACAACATCCATATGAAAAAGTTTTATAGTATAGTAGGATCTTAGTTCAATACAGCAATTCATTTATGTTATTCGTAAATGTAGTGATTTGAATTACATTTGAGTCAAAATAAACATATATGTAAACTTACTTTTACATATCATATATATATCATGCCATCAAAAAGAATGTTTTCCCTCTTAAACACATTTTATAAATTTGTTTCCGATTTGGTCCATCTTGAACTCATCGGTTTGAAACAGACATATACATGTATATAGTTAGCTCAATTAAATTGGTAAAGCATCAGGATAGCAATTGGAGTGTCTTGGAGTCTAAAAAGGCGAATATAAAAACCCCAGTATGTGTGTCGAGTCGATGTGGGCGATGACTGAAAAAGGAAGGGGATAATACTAATGTAAAGGTTCTGGATCGGATCGATAGCCGACAACCAAGCAGCTCAATTGGTAGAGCATCCGGCAAGAGTTCGGATGGTCCTGGGTTTGAAACCATTCTGGTCGTGCATTTTCTCGCTCTTACCACAATAATAACAAACCTGTCGGACACAAAGATGTCAACTAAGGACATAGGTACTGGTTATCAGAATGTCGGTACTCTTTAATCACGTGTCTTCCCTTCTCACAAAGAAACAAGAAATACTAAAGGGATATTGGCGCCAACCAAAGAATGATTTATGTCTGACATATGACAGAGGGATCTTTTCTCTGCTTTCCAAACTTTAACTATCAAAATCCAACATGGCGGCCGGTCGGCCATCTTGTTGACCGATCGATCCCAAAATACAACATGCACAGCCAAGGTCCTAGGGGAACCTACATATGAAATTTGAGAAAAAAATCCTTTAATACTTTCTGAGAAATAGCAGTAACAAAAATTGTTAAAGGACAGAAGGACGGAAGGAAGGACGGTCGGACCACGGACGAAGGCGATTTGAATAGCCCACAATCATCAGATGGTGGGACTAAAAACCCAGTAAACACCGTCATTCCTGGATTCATTCTATTCAGCAATGCTATGACAAAGATGATTTGTGATATATGTTGAAATGTATACTCATGTATATATATAAACATAACAATTGATCGTAAACATAGATCTCAAACATTCCCACCGACAACAACAAAACTGTTTTATTGATTCTGCTTCTCCATTAATACCAAAACTAATTTCCCGTTTTAATATATATATGTAATATACTGTATACATAATATATCCATGAAAGACACCATCAATCTCAGACAATTTACACTATACACAAAAACTCCAACAACAGGTGGCCGCGCATCAGGTGGTGTGGCGGTGCATAAAAACGTCCCTCACAGACACATTCAGCTAAATACCACCTTACAAGCTGTTGCTATAAGCGCAACTCTTCACCGTAAAATAACAGTCTGTTCTATATATTTACCTCCAAATACTCCATTTAGTTGTGATGAACTGAGTAACATCGTATCACAACTACCAGTGCCATATATTATCATGGGTGACTTTAACGGTCATAATAGCATCTGGGGCTCCCCAGGCACTGACGATAGAGGTAGACGTATCGAAGAGTTTATTAATAAAAACAGCTTATGTCTTTATAACACCAATGCCCCAACATATTTACACCCTGCCTCTGGCTCGCTTACCCACATTGATCTATCGTTGTGCCATCCATCAATTTTTCTGGATTATGATTGGATGGTCAACGATGATCTTTGTGGGAGCGATCACTTTCCAATTATACTAAAAATCATAGGGTCACCAAAACTTGAGGAGCCTATTCCTCGTTGGAATCTACATAAGGCGGACTGGGTTCAATTTAAAAATTTGTGCGCAGAGGAGCTCATCGAGGATAAATTTTTGAACCTTGATGACCCCATTAAAATTTTCACAGAAGCGCTCACTTCTATCGCTACAAAAACCATACCAAAATCCGTGCCAAAACCTACAAAGTTTCTTCTCTCAAATGATTCATTTATCAATAGATCTGGTAGAAAGCTCGAAGGTCTATCAAATCCGACAAGAAAAGTACTTGGAAAGAGTACGTCTCAAAAATTAACTCCAATACATCTTCGAAGAAAGTTTGGGAAATGATTGGTAAAATCAGTGGGAAAAGAAAAGCAACACCATCATCCCACCTCATTAACAAAAATAAAGTATTTTCTTCAAAATCCGAAATAGCTGACGCCTTTGCCAAAAATTTTGCTAACAATTCATCCGTCAAAAATCATTCAAAAAAATTTCAAAAATTTAAAAAGGAAAAGGAAAAGAGACGTCTTAATTTTAAATAGTGTTTATTTCAAATTTTATATCTGACAGGCATTTCAAAGTTCGAACGGGTTCAACTTATTCAGAAACAGAAACACAGGAGATGGGCGTCCCTCAGGGTGGTATCCTGTCCGTCACACTTTTTGGATTAAAAATTAACAGCATAACTAAATATCTTGGCCAATCTACGGAAGGGTCCTCTATTTGTGGACGATTTTTGATCTGTTACAGATAAAAAACATGCACACTATAGAACGACAACTACAACAATGGTTAGGCAAATTACAAAATTGGGCTGATGAAAATGGCTTTAGATTTTCAAGATCAAAAACTGTCTGCATGCATTTCTGTCAAAAATGAAAACCACACAACGATCCAGACCTCACACTGAATGAAATTAAAATTCCAGTAGTTGAACAAACTAAATTTCTTGGATTAATATTTGATTCGAAACTGTCCTTTGTTCCACACATAAAACACCTGAAGGATAAGTGCTCAAAGGCGCTGAACATTCTACGTGTTCTGTCCCATTCTGATTGGGGTGCAGACTGTGAAATGCTTCTGCGTATCTACCGGGCACTTATTAGATCAAAACTTGACTACGGCTCGATTGTCTATGGATCGGCTCGCAGCTCCTATCTACAGATGCTTGACCCTATCCAGAATCAGGGACTGCGTCTGGCACTTGGAGCTTTTCGAACAACACTTGTGAAGAGTCTCCATGTGGAAGCTAATGAGCCATCTCTAGACGATCGACGAAAGAAATTATCCTGACAGTATGCCGCTCAACTGAAATCCAATCCCAAAAACCCCGCATTCGATCTTGTATTTAATCCATAACACCAGGACATATTCTGACAAAATCAAAAGCTCATACCAACATTTGGCATCAGAATTTCAAAGTTTTTTACAGGAACTATATATAATTTCGACACCATTGACGAGTACACCGTATCGGATGTACCACCATGGCTCATTCAAACACCTGATATCAATTTTATCTTTGCATGAGAGGGCAAAGTCCAGTGCATTACCCGAAGAACATAAATCCTCCTTTCGGGAGTGCATCAGAGCTTTCCCTGATCATGTTAAGATCTACACTGACGGCTCAAAAGATGGTGATAAAGTTGCGGCAGCATGCTGTACATCTAATCACTGTTCCACTATCCGACTTCCAGATGTTGCCTCCATTTTCTCTGCGGAATCTTGTGCTATCGGTCTGGCTCTTGACCACATCGAAGAACACCGCATTGAAAAGGCAATCATCTGTTCAGACTCTCTTTCGGTTCTTCAGGCTTTGAAATCAAGAAACCGTAGAACTACTCTTATTCAAAATCTTTTAATCCGAACATTTCGATTATCTTCTAAAACTCAAATTACTTATCTCTGGATTCCCAGTCATGTATGTATAAAGTGGAATGAACAGGCTGATAAAGCAGCTAAGACTGCTCTTCGCCTAGCACAAACAGATTTGAAACTACCATATACACCGACATCAAACCTTCAATTCAGTCAGCCATCAAACACCATTGGCAACAAAGGTGGTCTACCGAAACAAACAATAAACTGTTTAAAATTCAACCTACACTTAATCCTAAACTGTCCAGTCGGAGAGACCGCAGAGAGGAAGTTGTTCTCTCTCGGCTCCGAACTGGACACACATATTTTACACATTCCTATCTATTGAGAGGGGAGAATCCTCCCACATGCCATGCATGTGATTCTCCTCTCACAGTGGAACATATTTTAGTGCACTGTATTGATTTTAAGCACATACGAGATAAGTACTACGATGTCTCCGACATGTACACTTTGTTTCATGCCGTGAGACATAATCGTATTTTTAATTATCTCAAAGAAATCGGTATTTTAAACAAAATATGAACGTTTTCTCATCATATCATATCATCGTATCAACTCAACATTTCATCGTTTCATCAACTTTGTGCATGAGTTTTCTCATGTGTTTTAGCCAAAACTATTTTATCCCATGCAAACCTTTTTTTTTATCAAATAAACGTTTACAATCTGTGTTTTAGTCCTTACCTGCCTTTTCTTACCCTGATCTTTTATCCTGATATTAATGCATGACTTGTAGTTTGGCCCTAAATGACCTCAGTTGTCGATGGGCCGTAAAACTCAAACAAACAAACAAATCCATTTGTAAAAATGAACATTGTCATCTCAGTAATATGAATGGAAACAATGTCTGACGACGAAGATGTTTTCACCATCTTTCAGGTTACAAGTTCATAACAAATTGGGAGTTAATGATATGCAAACGTTTCCCCCAAACCAATGAGTAGTGTGCAAGAATATGATATTACCTCCCTTGTTTCTTGCCTATAATAATATTTATATTATATACATGAATTTTAATTTTTATGCTATTTTGATTTGGTTGATTACGGTTGGTAACTCATATATTTATCAATTCAATGTTTTACTATGATATGTGTAACTTCTAACTTAATCAATACATGGTTTTGCTGCCAATATCAACATTTTAGCTGCTATTTTCATCGAAGGTCACACAGATAATCTCTTTGTCAAAATTTTGTCGATCGTAATTAATGGGTTTTCTCATAGGATAATCTCCAGAACTATCTGTAGCTTACATTGAAACTTCAAACGTACCGTTTGTGGTGTTGTTCCGCACGTTAATCAAGAAAAACAAAAGTGTGAAGTTTTCTTCAATAAAAAGGTGATTTTGTGACCTTTGACCTTTGACCTTTACTACCATAAAGGTCAAAGGTGAAAACTATATTTAGAAAAATGAACTTCAGGTGATATACTGTTCAATGATGTGATAACAATTTATGGTTCTATTCAGCAAACGTGTGAAAATTAAGATATACCAAAAATTGCTAATATCACTTATTTAGCACATCAAAAACACCCGAACAGGAAGGTGTATTATTATGAAAGCGGCTGGTCTACTGAACATTTTTGATATATGATGTCAAAGTAAAATACGCTTCCACTTTAGAAAATGATTTAATCATACACATTGAACCCCCATATAACAGTATGTTAAAGGTACAATTCGGTGAGACTATTTCTGTTACATACAAAATATAACCTTGAAGCAAAAATATGCCATACGCTATTGTTCTATATTCCTTATAAAATCGGAACTAAAAAATATTGGCAAGTTCTGCGAAATTGATAAATGTTCTAATTAATACCGTTGAATGTTCAAACGATATAGCTATAATACGATTAAGTTAGTACAATATGTACGCTATACCATACCCGAGTATGTGTCATACAAATGTACTATAAATAGCCAGCGAAGAGTTGAAAAAAATCAGACAATCCAAGACCATGCACCTTATCAGTAATGACGCTATTGTCAGAACGACTCGAGTTGTTCTAGACAAAACTTCTTTACTCTAGTGGAGCGTGGAAGAGGTCGCCGTACAAGACGTTGGATCAGAATGTTCCACACACCATGATCACAATGGAAATTACTGGCATATTATAGTAATGCCAACAATATGTGCTCCTTCTTTCATTAGAACTGATTTAATTCAGATAATAGATGCACATTTCATTGGAATCTAGACTTAGAATTATATATAACATATTATATATGATACATTAATATATATTCTATTGCACAATATTATGTTACAATTGTTTAGGTCAGCTATACGAAGATTTGTATGACGTTTAAACTTGGTCCATTTTGTTGTCCATCGCGCACTGTCTGCCATATGTCGTGCTTATTTCCCCTTTATGTGGTTTCTAACAAATGGGATTACCAGAATTCGGACCGTTTTACGGTCACTTATTTATAAGCAAGCTATTTTGCATGAAGATACCTTAGGGTCAGCTGCATAGTGTATGCTATTCAGAATATCCGTTGTTGTCTTGGCTCATGGTAGTTTTAGAGGTCAAAGGGTGAAAATTGATGTTTTATAGAGTTAAAGTCCATATGATTAAATATTAAGTAGAAATCAAATATAGTTTACACAGATTTTGCCTGCAACACTTTTGGGTTCGTGAACTGCAGATGATAAGAAAACAGAAGAAAAATTCAAAACATAGTTGACAGTGACCTCGTTTATCATTTTTTCTACTTTAGCCTACAAAAACGTTTGATTTTCCTGAAAACTTTCCTTTTACAACGATTTCATTAATTGAGATTGACGTTTAGTACTGTATGTGGAACTTGACAGGACCTGGTCAAGATGATTACATTGTAGTATATGGTGTCAAACTTCATCAGGAAACCCAACGGAAGCCTAGACAAATCTACATAAACTTTTTTCAAAATTTCAAAGTTCAAAGAAACATACCTGATTTACAATTAATTATTGATATCCTCGATTTGAATTTATTTTATATAACAAACGTAATTTGCAACACAATGTGAAAAATATTATTACAATTTGTCTCTCACTATCTG